>NC_092035.1:55000-175000 GCF_042242105.1 Pempheris klunzingeri
ATGAGATGGCAGCAGGTGGGTCGGTCTACGTACAACCACGGACTAGTTTGAACCCGAACGTTTATCCGTGTCTGGCTGTGAACTTTTGTTCTGATGGAGGAACCAAGAACCAGAGCGGAGATGGTCGTCAGGACTCAGGACCACCTCCACCTGCCCACCAGGGTTAGGGTTAGGCAGACCTGGGCTGGGGGGGTTAGAGACGTTCACCTGGCTGTCACCATGGTAACTGACGCCGCAGACCAGACCTGGACCAGCTGATTGGACAGAATATCAATCAGTGTATTGGTCACGATCACAGATCAGTCGGATCAATAACCTCCAACAAGGTGTGATCACAAACATAACCCTAACCCGGCATTCAGGAAGCAAAAGAGGAGTGACATGTAACAACAGCGCCGCCATCTCGTGGTGTCCCGTCAGCTCAGCGTCAGCAACAAGAACCACCACAGCCAACAGAGAGCGTTCTGATTGGATGGTTTGTGGAGCCAACTAACCCCGCCCCCCCAGACTCAGACAGACAATGACGATGAAGAAGGCCAGAATGGGAACCTTCATATCTCACACTGGGACTCTCTTGCCATGACCAGCCCCGAGGGACGTTGGTGTTCCCTGATCGGTCAAAGACGTGAGCCAATGCAGCACCAGCAGACGCCATCTTTAAAACCGCGAATCAAACGATCGCCGTGTGAACAACCGACAAAATAAACCACAACAACAACAAGTTCCCCTGGAGACGCAGAGCGACTCAGTGTCCAGGCTTCACCAAGTGTGTGTGTCGCCACTGCAGCGCTCTGATTGGCCGGGCAGCCTTTGAAAGTGTGCAGTCCTCTGGGGAAACTGATCCATGACGGCCTCAGAGCCTCATGGTACCTGCAGTGGAGTTTTGTCGATGACCCCCTGACTGACCTCCCCTCAGCGCCACCATCAGGACAACACCACGTTGCAGGACTACATACATTCCCATCATCCTCAGCTCACTGTGCTGAGCTGCTTGTTATCTCATGCTAGCATGCTAACAGGCTATGCTAGCATGCTAACAGGCTAACAGATGCTGCAGAGTTCATCGTCCAGCTTTAAGAGCCTGAAACTCCATCAGGAGTCGTAGTCTTTATATTTTCAACATGTCTGCTGTCTGACTGTGTGTGTGTGTGTGTCTGCTGTCTGACTGTGTGTGTGTGTGTGTGTGTGTGTGTGTGTGTGTTGTGGACGTACCAGTGCGATGGAGAACCTCTCCTCCAGCTCGGCTGGGTCCGGCATCGGGAGTCGAACCGGGGCGGCTCTGGACCGGATCACTGCCAGCTGGCTCTCCATGCTCTCAGCGTTCCCCATCACACACACTAACACACACACTGAACACACACACGCTGAGTGAACACACCCACCTACAACAACACACACACACACTCAGCAGACACACAGCAGCAGGAACATGTGGTCGGCCATCATGCAGCGAACACACACACACACACACACACACACACACACACACTCTCTCTCAGACAGAAGGCCTGTCCCCGTCCTCCTGTCTCTCTCTCTGTCTGTCTGTCTGTGTGTCTCTTTGTCTCTCGTCCTCGCTGCTGCTGCTGCTGCTGCTGCTGCTGCTGCTGCTGCTGCTGATGGTGATGGTGATGGTGATGATGATGATGATGCTGCTGCTGATGATGATGATGCTGATCCAGATGAAGCTCTGACGCCGCGTCGTGTGTCTATATGAAATGTGTGTGTGTGTATGTTGTGTGTGAGCGCGTGTCGCAGATCAGCCGGTTAATCCTCCCCCTCTCCTCCCCCACATGAAGAAAGAAAGCGAGAGTCGGCCTCCCCCCTCTTTGTCTCTCTCTCCCTCAGCTGCAGTCTGTGTGAAGCTCGCTCGACCCTCCTCCTCCCTCTCTCCCTCGGCCTCCTCAGACAATGAGCCTTCTGCTTGCACAGGCTCCGCCCACCACACACATGCAGACAGGGGTCGAGAGACATAGACCGACAGTGAGAGAGAGAGAGAGAGGTGTGTATAATCTGATTCTGCTTTAAAACACACATCTGCTTTTATCAGTGTAGAAAATATAAAAAATAAACATCCACTGTCTTTAAGAATAATCTTAATATATTTCTACATGCTGTACAATTAACAGTAACAACTAGAAATAAAGTAGTAATAATATGTCAAATAGACGAGCAATACATACATTTATCTACACTGTTGCCCATAAAGTTGGACTAAAATGTTTAGTCAATGTGCAATAATACAACAACACAGGAAACAGTCACACATTAGTACAATAATACAACAACACAGGACACAGTCACACATTAGTACAATAATACAACAACACAGGACACAGTCACACATTAGTACAATAATACAACAACACAGGACACAGTCACACATTAGTACAATAATACAACAACACAGGACACAGTCACACATTAGTACAATAATACAACAACACAGGACACAGTCACACATTAGTACAATAATACAACAACACAGGACACAGTCACACATTAGTACAATAATACAACAACACAGGAAACAGTCACACATTAGTACAATAATACAACAACACAGGACACAGTCACACATTAGTACAATAATACAACAACACAGGACACAGTCACACATTAGTACAATAATACAACAACACAGGAAACAGTCACACATCAGTACAATAATACAACAACACAGGACACAGTCACACATCAGTACAATAATACAACAACACAGGAAACAGTCACACATTAGTACAATAATACAACAACACAGGAAACAGTCACACATCAGTACAATAATACAACAACACAGGAAACAGTCACACATCAGTACAATAATACAACAACACAGGACACAGTCACACATTAGTACAATAATACAACAACACAGGACACAGTCACACATTAGTACAATAATACAACAACACAGGACACAGTCACACATTAGTACAATAATACAACAACACAGGAAACAGTCACACATCAGTACAATAATACAACAACACAGGAAACAGTCACACATCAGTACAATAATACAACAACACAGGACACAGTCACACATTAGGACAATAATACAACAACACAGGAAACAGTCACACATTAGGACAATAATACAACAACACAGGAAACAGTCACACATTAGGACAATAATACAACAACACAGGAAACAGTCACACATCAGTACAATAATACAACAACACAGGAAACAGTCACACATCAGTACAATAATACAACAACACAGGAAACAGTCACACATCAGTACAATAATACAACAACACAGGAAACAGTCACACATCAGTACAATAATACAACAACACAGGAAACAGTCACACATCAGTACAATAATACAACAACACAGGAAACAGTCAGACATTAGTACAATAATACAACAACACAGGAAACAGTCACACATTAGTACAATAATACAACAACACAGGAAACAGTCACACATTAGTACAACATCTGCCTGCTGTTGATTGGTTCAACTTTGCTGCATAGACAGGTGAAACCTCAGGGAACTTACATTGTTGTGAGTGTTGTAGTTGCTGAATGTAACCAGCAGATGGCGCCACATCACTGTCATTGAAGACGTTGATATTTGTGAACTTTTACCATTAAAAGACGAACCAATTCAATTCAATTCAATTTTATTTGTATAGCCCAATATCACAACAGAGTGTCTCATAGTGCTTTACAAAGTTCACTGAAATAAACAAGACAGCAGCTCCTGCCTGCAGAGGACGAACCCCTGGATGTTCAGACAGCAGCTCCTGCCTGCAGAGGACGAACCCCTGGATGTTCAGACAGCAGCTCCTGTCTGCAGAGGACGAACCCCTGGATGTTCAGACAGCAGCTCCTGCCTGCAGAGGACGAACCCCTGGATGTTCAGACAGCAGCTCCTGTCTGCAGAGGACGAACCCCTGGATGTTCAGACAGCAGCTCCTGCCTGCAGAGGATGAACCCCTGGATGTTCAGACAGCAGCTCCTGTCTGCAGAGGATGAACCCCTGGATGTTCAGACAGCAGCTCCTGTCTGCAGAGGACGAACCCCTGGATGTTCAGACAGCAGCTCCTGCCTGCAGAGGACGAACCCCTGGATGTTCAGACAGCAGCTATAGCACTATTGATGACGTCATGATGACAGCTCCCAGCTGGAAGATGACGGTAAAAATGACCACCAGAGGCTGCACTGTAAAAAGTCCGAACCATTATATGACTCTCCTCAGAGCCACCTAACAGCAGGATTTTACACAGGAGTTGCTGCTCTACTGCTGCCTCCATTTTTGCTGATTTTTGACAATGGAGTTTGGTGTCTGCTGGCTGAGGTGATCTACTGGACCAGTTCCAACACTTTTACTACCTACCAGTCACTCAGACACCAGGATGTGGACACAGAGGACCAGGGGAGAAACAGGGGAGTCGCCCTTTTATCTGACAGTTGAAAGGAATTCAAACTGTTTGACTTACAGTCGTCTTCTTCGTCATCATCTTCATCGTTTCCTCTTCCATCTTTATTTTAACTCCCAGAACTTTATTTAAACTTTATTTAAACAGGCTGTTTATTGGCCTTTAGTTTCTCTGTTGTTTCATTTGGTTTAAATAAAGTTAATTTGATGTTTTATTAAGTGGACTCTTTCTATCAAAATAAAATTAAAGTCTTGAATCACTAAATAAAACCTTCCAGTGTTTTTCCTCTCTGTGAGCGTTTCTTCTTCTTCTTCCTGCTTCCTGTTGACCCGGGGGGGGGGGGGGGCGCTCAGTTCGCCTCCGGGTGTCCGCTGCAGGAGGACTTCAGCCCGCCTCGGGACGCGGATGTGACCGGCAGGACCCTGTGGAGCTCGGCCTGACCTCTCCGCTGTGCCCCGTGAGTGTTTTCATTCTATAAACAGTAAAAATCTCAGTGGAGTTTGGTTCCATCTGGAATGACTGCAGGTAAACACGATTCGTTCTAATGACTCAAAACCAGACTCCGTGTAGAAATGTCTAATGCTTGAAAGTTTTGAAACGCAGGTGAAATTACTCGTATAGAAAGAAAATAAACTAAATGTTGTTAATAACCAGTAATGTGCTCTGATGTATTCGGCGTAGAAATGATAGAACAAACCGTGCGTTTTATAAATCAAACGTCACCTTCTACTAATTGATGTATACTCCTCCGGACAAATAAAAAGTGATATTTTATGTATGAAGGTTCTGTGATTGTGTCTGAAATATGAGCCGAATTAAAGAGAACATCATGTGTGCTGTTTACATGGAAGTTTAGTGTTAAGAAGTGTTTTATAGGCTGTTGACAAGCCTCAGTGCGTTCTTCAGGAGCAAATGACCGAGAAGTGACATTCGACTCGTTCGGCTTTAAGCCAGATTCCTTTTAAAAATATGTAATTTTTAGGTTTTCACATTTAGGCAAGTGTACGTACTTCTGTTGGAAACTGTTAAAGTTCATTAGTAACTACTGATGTCCACCTGTGTGTTCGGCATAAGAATACTTTACTAAAGTCCGCTAAGTCTTTATGAAAACTGAACCATGATGTGTGTTTGTTCTTACTTCTCCATCTGCGTGTTGTGACGCGTTTGTGGACGATGAAAGAACCCTTAAATGTAGAGATTTTTCTACGGGGTTCTGCGTGTCTTCGAAGTGGGGGAGAGAGAGAGAGCTCAACGAGTCTGTCAACACACTCCTCCTCATCCTGCTCCTCCTCCTCCTCCTCCTCCTCCTCCTCTAGAAGGAGACTTTTCTGACAGGATGTGACACCAGAGCTTCTCTTTAGAACACAGGAAGTGAAGTAACAATGACCTCATTACTGATGATGTCTCTTCCTGTTCCAGGCGTGAAGCCGACTGTCATGAGTCTGAGCGCCACCGACCTGACCGAGCTCATGGAGCTGTGGGCGGAGCTAAACCTGACTGCCGCGGACCACCACAACCTGTCCCACGTGGAGACACTGCTGTGTTCAGGGGCCGTCAGCCACGCCGCCTTCCTCCACGTCCTCTCTGTCCTCTACATCTTTATCTTTGTGGTCGGCGTCGCCGCCAACGCCGCGGTGGTCTGGGTCAACCTTCGCTCCAACAGGAGGTGCTACGAGACGCACCTGTACGTCCTGAACCTGGCCGTGGCCGACCTGTGCGCCATGGCCACGCTGCCGGTGTGGGTGACCTCGCTGCTGCAGGGCGGGCGCTGGCCGTTTGGAGGTGCCGTCTGCAAACTCGCCCACCTGGTCTTCAGCGTCAACCTCTTCAGCAGCATCTTCTTCCTCGCCTGCATGAGCATAGACCGCTACCTGTCCGTCACGCTGCTCGCCAACGCCCCGGACAGCCGCAGGAAGAAGGAGGTGCGACGGCTGACCTGCGTCCTGGTCTGGCTGCTGGCGCTGGCGGCCTCCGTCCCCGAGTCCTACTTCCTGCAGGCGGTCAAGTCATCACACTCCGATGGTGCCGTTTGTCGGCCGGTTTACCCGTCCGATAACCCCCGGGGGTGGATGGTGGGCGTCCAGCTGAGCTTCACCGTGCTTGGCTTCGCCATCCCTTTTCCTGTCATCGCCATCTTCTACCTGCTCCTGGCAGCAGTGATCCCTCCCAGCTCGGACCAGGAGCGCCGCATCAGCCGCCGAATCATTCTGACCTACATCGTGGTGTTCCTGGCGTGCTGGCTGCCGTTCCACACCGTCCTCCTGCTGGACACACTGTCTCTGCTAAACCTGCTGCCCTTCAGCTGCCGGCTGGAGAACTTCCTGGACGTGGCGCTGCACCTGACGCAGTGCGTCTCTCTGGTCCACTGCTGCGTCAATCCCGTCCTGTACGGCCTTCTCAACAGGAACTACCGCTATGACCTCATGAAGGCCTTCATCTTCAAGTACTCCACCAAGACCGGCCTCGCCAGGCTCATCGACGGCTCGCACGCCTCCGAGGCTGATCGCTCTGCGGTGGCGACGGACAGCAGCGTCCTGGTGTGAACTCCAACATTTCTGCCACCGGCGACCCTCCAACGTCTCCTCAACAGGAAGTACGACCGTGACCTGCGAACGCCTCTCGTCCTGAGTGGGACCAGGAGGCCACGCCAGCTCACCTTCCTGTTCCGAACACGTCTGCAGACTTCTGATGACTTTCTAGGCCTCAGGAACAGGACACGTGCTGGGGACTGCTTGGACTTTCTGTCCTCTGTCACACCACGTTCGGTCTCACGGCTCGTCTTGACAATGAAACTTCGGAGCTCGCGGACTGACAGCAAAGCGTCTGTCCTGCGAGTCGCTGTGGATCTGCAGACGTAGAAACGAGCGACTCGGTTCGAAGCTGCTGGACGATGACGTTTCCCAGATGTTGAACCGGTAATGTGAAGATGAAGACTTGATCTTCATCATCGTTATCCTGTTGTTGCTGCTTCCTTTCACCCAGACAGTCACGTTGTCTTTGTTGTGTTTGTGTTGTTTTCTGTGCGTTCAGTTTGTCCTACTTTAGCATGAAGGAGCAACAACTTTAATTTCTCTGTCCTGAAAAGACAAATAAATGACCCTTCAGTCTAAAACAGCTTTTCGGTGTTCGTGGACCCTCCGCTGAAGCTAACGCTGCGGCTGAAGCTAACGCTAGCTGCTAAACATGATTTAATAGCACAGCAGCAAACGCTAGCTAGCATAGCATCAGCCAGCTAAATAACACACCATGTTTGTTTGAAAATGGACGCTTCGTACATTTACTGCAGGATAATGTTGTAGTACTTTACTTAGTTCTTCTGGTGTTAAAGTACAGAACTACATCTACAGGCGTCAGCTCTGAGTACCACGAGTACATTTACAAGTACTTTAGACTAGTCCTTCTTCTACTGCTGGAACAGAAGTAGGTGGAGAGTCTTTTACTGTCTTTTACTGCTGCGGATCGTCGGCCACCGACTTTTCACTGATATTAGTCCTGTTATTATTATTATTATTAACATATTAAGTGTTAACTGATTATTAGTCACATTCCCATTGATCAGTACTGTAGTTACTGTTAGTATGTTGGATGCTGTTTGTTCTCTCTCTCTCTCTAACCTCCACCCAACATGGACCCCAACAGAACCCCCCCCCCTCTGAGCCTGGGTCTGTTCCAGGTTTCTCCCTGTTAAAGGGAAGTCCTCCCCATGAAAGGGGAGTTCTCCCGTTAAAGGGGAATTCCTCCCGTTAAAGGGGAGTCCTCCCATTAAAGGGAAGTCCTCCCCGTTAAAGGGGAGTTCTCCCGTTGAAGGGAAGTCCTCTCCGTTAAAGGGGAGTCCTCCCATTAAAGGGAAGTCCTCCCCGTTAAAGGGGAGTTCTCCCATTGAAGGGAAGTCCTCTCCGTTAAAGGGGAGTTCTCCCGTTAAAGGGAAGTCCTCTCCGTTAAAGGGGAGTTCTCCCGTTAAAGGGGAGTCCTCTCCGTTAAAGGGGAGTCCTCCCCATTAAAAGGGAGTTCTCCCGTTAAAGGGGAGTCCTCCCATTAAAGGGGAGTTCTTCCTCCCGTTAAAGGGGAGTTCTTCCTCCACTGGGTCCTAATCTAATCTCTGAGCTGCTCTGTGGGGATTCTTGAATCCTTCCTGTTGAATTCCTGAATCTTTGGTCTCTGAATGAAAGAGTTTGTTCTGAGCTGCTCTTTATGGCAACAGAACGCTGCTGTGAACTGGAGCTGGAGAGATAAAGATTGATTGATTGATTGATTGATTGATTGATGTGTTTTACTGCACATGTAGGACCTGATCCAGGAATCACTGCTGTATTTTATGTTTCCAGCTGCTGATATGAATGAGTCACATGACACCGCAGAGGAAGAAGAGGAGGATGAGGAGGAGGATGAAGAGCAGCAGACCAACTGAAAATAAAAGTTGTTTTTTTCTGTCCAGCGTTTGATTTTCTGTTAAAGTTTGAAGTTTGGACCAAACTGGTGTTAATTCAGTTTTCAGTCCAGAAATATGCAGACAAAAATATAAAGCTATGAAAATTTAACATAAAATCATGAAATATTCAGTTCTTTCTCTCTGACAGAAAATAAAAGCTCAGTGGACAGAAGGAACGTGCTGTTAAACAGAATGAAGGCCTGAAGGCTCCACTTACTGTGTTTATGAGTAGCTGAAAGCTCCACCTGTCTGCACCTGTCCACGTCCACGGGAGCTGTTTACCTGTGTGAGCTCACACCTGTGTGATCATCAGCTGCAGGTGACACCTCCTCCTCCTTCTCCTCCTCCTCCTCCTCTTCATCACAGAGCCGCAACAACACACAGAAGCAGGATTCAACGAGGATTCAAACCAAACTCCACACAAAAAACATCAATTTTAGTTTTACTCTTCCTGCAGTACGTTTCAGACCTGTGGAACATATTCCAGGACCTGTGGAACATATTCCAGGACCTGTGGAACATATTCCAGGACCTGTGGAACATATTCCAGGACCTGTGGAACATATTCCAGGACCTGTGGTCTAATATCCCATTTTTATAAACATTTTTCTATGTGCATTTATTTCTGCTCACTCTTTTGGGCTCAAACCAAACTGTGTGCAAAAATCACGATTTTTAGTTCTTTTTTAACTTAAAACAGTCAAACCTGATCAGGATAAAGTATTCAGGATGTGATTATGAGTCAGACACTCAAAGGAAATAGTGTAATAATTAAAGTACAGTTTCATAATTAATAATTTCTGTTTTAATTTGAAACAAAGTTCAGAGACAAACCATCTTAAAACAAGCATATTTTGAATGGGGTTCTGTCTGTTGGGAGACACACTGAGGCTGCAGGACTTGATGTCTCTGGGACAAAAGGGTCGGTCTGAGCGCGCTCAGTGGCGAGGCTCTGCAGCAGGGATTACACTGAGCTAAAACACACAGAGACCTCATTCTGGAGGTGTTTCCATGGCGACCAGACCTGCTCCCGGCCTGGAAACAGGCGAGAAAACAAGGAAACAAATTGGAAGGAAAACCCTGCTCTCTGATTGGCTCTCTGCCGTCTAGTGAAACTAAACTGTGTAACCATAGCAACACAGCTGATGCCTCAAGCTGTAACTCACTCAAGGACCCAGCACGTCTTCAAGGGTCTCTGAAACATTTCAAGGCATCTCCAAGGACCACATAACCCCCCATAGACCTATTTAACCTTCCCACAGACCTCCTGGCACCATTTCAAGAAATGCCTGGTTAAAGACCCCTTCAACCTCTTCCTTCTCAAGGCCCTTCATGGAGCTCTTCAAGAACTTCTGGAAAACCTTCAAGATTCATTGGAACCCCCTAAACAAGATGAGACTCTTCAAGGACCCCGGAACCACTGTAAGGACCTCTAGTGTCTTCTCAAGAACCTCTTCAGTGATTACCGAAGCATTTTCAAGGATCCATGGAACCTGTTCAATGACCTGTAGTAACTTCTCAAGGACCAGGTGGTCCACATCAGAGTGTCAGTCCTGTTCATTTATAAACCTTCTTACCAAACTCCATTGGAAAAAGTCTGTTTTCTGAACCACTGTGACTCATGCTCTCTGGAGTTCAGCCTTTCTTTCATTCATTATTCTACTTCAGAGCTTCATTGGAAAAAGGGTGATTTTAAGCTGCAGTTAAAACCTCCAGGTTTTCAACTTTCTCAAAGTAGGAGATGTGAGTGACAGACTGAATGTCTGTGACCCTTCTGCCCCCTCCCACCCCTGCAGCCCCCCCGTTCAGGCTGAGGAATGAGTGTACACGTCCTCACATGTGTGTCATTATCCCGCTGAGACTCTCACATCCAAACATGTTCAGCTCACAGCAGGAGATGTTCCTGTTTTTAATCCTGAGGGACTCAAACCAAACTCTGTGCAAAAAACCATGAATTTTAGTTGAAGTTTCACTCTTCGCATCTGGTTAAAAACACATCACTGGTTTTCTGTCTGTCGTTCAGCGCTGAGATTTTTCCTCAGCGTTAATGTTTCTGTGAATAGCTTTCCCATCATCCTTTGCTCTGCATTGATTCATGGTGCTCTGAGGAGCTGATTTGAGATCAAATAAACATCCTGGAACTCCTCAAGGCCCTATGGAACCTTCTTAAGGAACATTTAACCCTTGTAACGGGTTACACAGCTGGAGACCCTTGAAATTTCTTCAAGGACTCCTTGGCCAACTCCAGTGATATCTGGAACATCGTCAATGAACCCTGGAACCACTCAGTGACCACTCAATGCTCTTCAAGGAACTATTAAGGAACATATTACACTAGAACAACAGAACTACAGAAGAACCCCAGGAACACCTTCCAGGACTTTTGGAACCTCTTCAAAAACCTCTGCAAAGCCCTTAAGGACCCTCAGACAGCTCATGGGACGAGTAGGTGAATGTTCTGGGTGCTCTGGTGACTCTTATTGGCTTGTTAAAAACGCTCAAACCTGATCAGGAAAAGGATTCAGGATGGGGTACGGATTCAGCCAATCAAAGGAAGTATTGTAATAATTAATGTAACGCTTCATAATCAATAATAACTCCTGTTTTAATAGGAGTTCAGAGACAGAGCAGCTTAAATCGAGCATATTTTGAATGGAGTTCTGCCTGTAAGGAGACAGACTGAGGCTGTAGTTTGTTATTCAAGGACTGAAAGAAAATAAATGAACTTTGGTCCAATAACAAGTGACAAAGTCTGTCTGAGCGCGCTCAGTGGCGAGGATGGTCCTCCGAGGCCTCAGCAGCTGATTGGCTGGTAAAGATGTGCTAAAATGAGGAGACGTGACCTCTGACCCCGCTGCTGTTCAGCACCACAGAAGAACAAACGAACACCTCAGTGTGAACCGTCTGCCGCCTGCTGACCTCTGACCCCGAGTCAGCTCATGTTTACCGTCACCGTGACCAGACCCTCCGTCTCCACGGTAACCAGGGGCCCGGCGTCTGATTGGCCCAGAGCAGAGCCCCTATCCCTGTTTGTTTCCTTAACACCAGAGAAGAAGAAAACCTGCTGCTCACATTTCACTTCCTGTTTCCAAAATAAAAGCGTGAGCAGAGTTTCCTCTGAGCGATGCGTTCAGGCGTCCAAAGAGAAATCAGACAGCTCAGCTGTTGATGGTGATGAAGACGCCGCCTACTTCTACTCCACTACATCTAGTAGTACTTTTACTGTAGGAACGCAGTATTTGACTGTGTACTTGTAGTACTTTTACTGCTAACAGTTTTTTACTGTGTACTTTTCTGTGTACTTGTAGTACTTTAATCAGTCAGAATGCAGGCGGGACATCTGTGGCTCCAAAATCAAGGACTTGGGTCTCTCAGGGAGTCCTGGAACTACCTTGGTGACTCCTGGAGCCTCTTTAAGGACCCCACAGCCTCCTCAAGGACTCCTGGAACTTACTAAAAGACACTGAGACCTCTGGAAAGATACCTGGACCATCTTCAAGGACACTCTAGCCTCCAAAAAGACCCTTCGAACATACTGGAGGACTCAATGAACTCCCTCAAGGCCCCTTAATTTACTCAAGCACCCCTGGAACATCCTCAAGGACCCAGACCCTCCCCAGGCCCTGCTGACACAAAGTGGAGAACAGGTGAAGTGCGACACCTGGTGGCCAAATGATGAAACTGTGTCTTTTATGTTTTTGTTAAATTTGCATTTACTGCTCCCTTTCAGAACTTCATTGGTAATGTAGCACCTGTGGGAAAATGTATGTAATGTGGGAAATGTAGGATCAGTGTTTTTTATCTGTCTCCCCACAACAACGGCTGTCTGTCACCGACTTTTTCTATTAATATAACAAGGAAATGTTGTCATTTGTTTCTCGTCAAAATAACCGACATGACGATCTTACCGATAACCAACCGATAACCAACTGATAACCAACCGATAACCAACTGATAACCAACCGATAACCACAGGCCGCAGGCCAGACCCGTCGTGTTTCATTCACTTGAAGAAATATTGTCTGTGAACGTAATCCAGGCAGCAATTATCACCGCAGTCAGAAAAACAGTAATAAAAAGTTATTTCTAGGAGACACGGTTGCCATGAGAAACCAAAGTCAATGTTCGGAGTTCGAATAACGAGTCCGTTAGTTACATACTGTAAATGTTAACCTGATGTCACTCACGTTACCTAACTTTTAGCGTAACATCACATACGTCATTTGTAAGCAGACATTACGTACGTAATGTAACTTTGATATCTTTTACGCCACGTGTTACGTCATATTCACCTTTAACGTTTAACAGAACTAACGTCACATATGTAACATAACTTGTAACAAAACATCACGTAGGTAACTTTTAACTTAACTTATATCACCTGTGTAACGTAACATTTTGGTTGTGGACTCATGTGGACTCTCAGCTGTTGCTGCAGCTGTTTTGTTGAAGCAGCTTCTGTTCACATGACTGTTTACTGGACACATTGCTGCTGTTGGGTAACACACACACACACACACACACACACACACACACACACACACACAGTAACACACACACACACACAGTAACACACACACAGTAACACACACAGTAACACACACACACACACAGTAACACACACACAGTAACACACACACAGTAACACACACAGTAACACACACACACACACAGTAACACAGTAACACACACACACACAGTAACACACACACACACACACACACAGTAACACACACACACACACACACAGTAACACAGTAACACACACACACACACACACACACACACACAGTAACACACACACAGTAACACACACACACACACAGTAACACAGTAACACACACACACAGTAACACACAATGTAACACACACACACACACACACAGTAACACACACAGTAACACACACACACACACACACAGTAACACACACAGTAACACACACACACACACACACACTCGGGAACATTTGGGATCAAAGGTCTTATTTGATCAGGATTTGTCCTTTAACTCCCACATTAAACAGATTTCTAGAACTGCCTTTTTCCATCTACGTAATATTGCCAAAATCAGGCCCATCATATCCACTGATGATGCAGAAAAATTGGTCCATGCATTTGTCACTTCTAGGTTGGACTATTGTAACTCCTTACTATCAGGCTGCCCCAATAAGTCGTTAAAGACTCTCCAGTTGGTCCAGAACGCTGCTGCTCGTGTTCTGACGAGAACTAAAAGAAGAGACCACATTTCTCCTGTACTGGCTTCTCTTCATTGGCTTCCAGTAAAATCTAGAATAGAGTTTAAAATCCTTCTCCTTACCTACAAGGCTCTTAAGGGTCAGGCCCCATCATCTCTTAAAGAGCTCATAGTACCGTACTACCCCACTAGAGCACTGCGCTCCCAGAATGCAGGTCTACTGGTGGTTCCTAAAGTCTCCAAAAGTAGTTCAGGAGCCAGAGCTTTCAGCTATCAGGCTCCTCTCCTGTGGAACCTCCTTCCAGTTTGGGTTCGGGGGGCAGACACCCTCTCTACATTTAAGAGTAGACTAAAAACCTTCCTTTTTGACAAAGCATATATTTAAGGGCTGGATCAGGCCTTAGACCAGCCCCTAGTTATGCTGCTATAGGTTCAGACTGCCGGGGGACTCCTATGGTGCACTGAGCTCCTCTATTCTCTCTCCTCCTCTTCCTCTCCATCGTTATGTCTCATGTCAGTCAAATGTCTGCCTCTAACTTGCTATCTTCCCCGGAGCGTTTCTGTGCTTTCTCATCTCTCAGGTTCCTGTGGATCCTGTGGATCCTGGTCCTGGCCCTGCTGATGTGGTTCTCTGGTTCCTGCGGGTCCTGGTCCCGGTCCCGCTGATGTGGTTCTCTGGTTCCTGTGGATCCTGGTCCTGGTTCTGCTGATGTGGTTCCCTGGTTCGTATGGATCCTGGTCCTGGCCCCGCTGATGTGGTTCTCCACCAGCCAATGGATGTGCGTCTGTCCAAGGCTACAGCCTGTCCGTCCTTGGGAGCTGGATCTCTCCTTCACTGTGGTGCTCCCGGAGGTTTCTCTTTTCCCACTGGGTTTTTTGAGTTTTTCCTTCCCGAAGAAGGAGGGTCATAAAGGGCAGGTGATGCCTCGGACTGATCCATCGGACTGATCCACTGGCCTCATCGACTGCTGGACTCTTTATTAGATTGCTTGTTTGCTTACACTTGTTTATTTCAGTGAACTTTGTAAAGCACTATGAGACACTCTGTTGTGATATTGGGCTATACAAATAAAATTGAATTGAATTGAATTGAATTGAATTGAAAAGGTCGAGTGGTTTAATGTGACTGAAAACACATAAACACATAAACATAAACACGGCAACCAGCACAGCAGGAAGTCAAGTGACGTCACATAAAGAGCGACTGTTACCAAGGAGACCGCTGCTCTACTATATTTTACCTTTACGTCACGTGTACAACGTCTAACGGTCTTATTTTAACACAGACATTCACGTTTTCTTCAACTTAACCAAACTGCGATTGTTTCACAGCGTTAACTTACGTAACTTACGCAATATAAGGCAACGCAACTTACACAACGCAACGCAACTTATGTAACGTAACGCAACACAACTTATGTAACATAACGCAACGCAACGTAACGTAGTGTAAAGCAACGTAACGCAACACAACGCAACGCAACGTAACGTAGTGTAAAGCAACGCAACGCAGCGCAACGCAACGCAACGCAACGCAACGTAACGTAGTGTAAAGCAATGTAACGTAACGCAACGTAACGTAACGTAACGTAACGTAACGTAACGTAACGTAATGCAACACAACTTATGTAACATAACAAAACGCAACGCAACGCAACGCAACGCAACGCAACGCAACGCAACGCAACGTAACGTAACGCAACATAACGCAACGCAACATAACGTAACGTAGTGTAAAGTAATGTAACGCAACGCAACGTAACGTAACACAATGTCTTTTTAGTTTCTGGTTTATCTTTGTTTTTGTTTTGTTGCTTTCCGACAGTTTTTTATATGAAACAGAAAATGTGTCAAACATGAATTTACAGAAACAAACAGTCCGGAGGGTAAAAACACGTTTGTGAGGACTTCATGTCTGAATCCAGAAACAGGAACCTCGTGCTGTTGGAGGTCAGTGGGGGGGGGGGGCATGTGCCGGGAGTCTATTTTCTCCGAATCAGTGTGACAAACAGCCAAAGGGGGGTCGGTGTCCCCCCCCCAGGCTATAAAGGCTGGGCGCTTTGTGGCGGCAGCAGACTGAAATAAACCACAGAGGAACAGACACCGAAGCACCAGAAGAGGACGAATAGGACGAAGAGGAGCATGGACATCCAGACGGGTCAGCTGGTGCGTCCTGTCGGCGCCATGGAGAGTCTGGAGACGCAGCTCAGCTGCCCCATCTGCCTCGACATGTTCACCAAGCCCGTGGTCATCCTGCCCTGCCAGCACAACCTGTGCCGCGGCTGCGCCAACGACCTGTACGAGTCCAGGAACCCCTACCGCTACTCCGGGGGCACCTTCCGCTGCCCCACCTGCCGCTTCGAGGTGATCCTGGACCGCCACGGCGTCTACGGGCTGCAGAGGAACCTGCTGGTGGAGAACATAATTGACATTTACAAGCAGCAGCAGGAGAGCCAGGGGGGCGGCGGCGAGGACCCCCCCCTGAAGGACAAAGACGCCAAAGAACCGAAGTGTAAGGAGCACGAGGACGAGCGCATCAACATCTACTGCGTCAGCTGCCAGACGCCGACCTGTTCCATGTGCAAGGTGTTCGGCCAGCACAAAGACTGTGAGGTGTCGCCGCTGCACACTGTCTACCAGAGCCAGAAGAACGAGCTGCGCTCCGCCGTGGAGCTGCTCGCCGTCGGGAACGACTGCGTCCAGGCCGTCATGGCGCAGATGGACGACACCTGCAAAGTGATCGAGGAGAACGCAGAGGTGCAGCGGCGGCGGCTGGGCGAGAGCTGCGACCTGCTGCACGCCATCCTGGAGGAGCGGAAAGGCGAGCTGCTGGAGCGGATCGACTGCGAGGAGCAGGAGAAGATGGCGGCGCTGCGGGGCCTCCAGGACCAGTACCGGCAGCAGCTGCAGCTCAGCACCCAGCTGCAGGACCGGCTGACGCAGAGCCTGCAGGCGGCCGGCGCCGCCAGCTTCCTGCTGAGCGCCCGCAAGCTGCAGGAAGAGGCCCGACAGGCGGCCCACGACGCCACGCTGCAGCGGCCTGAGCCAGGGTACGAGAGCCTGGAGCACCTGAGCCTGGACACCCGGGAGGCCGAGGCCCTGCTGGCCCGCATGGACTTTAGACGGGGGGGCGAGGAGGAAGACCATGAGGCCGACTGAGAGCAACGACAGTAAGGACGGACGCTTGAGGAGGAAAACGGAGACGTGGAAACGTTTTTTATTCGTACAAAATGAAACATTTTGTATTTGACTTTTTATACTTTTCTATTTCTAAATGTTTGCGTCATGCAGGTCTGGACAAAGTCCACCGACCGAGTTTCTGTCTGTCTGTGAAACGGTTGAAATGTCTTCTGAAGGTGTGAATAAAGTTTTATTTGACCATCAGCTGTGTGTGTGTGTGTGAAGGCGTGAGTAAAGTTTTATTTCCGTCTCTGTGCCGACCCGTCAGCTCTCAGGGACTCTCCCAGCCTCTATTTAGCGGAGCACATGTTTTCCTATATTTACCGGGGCAGTGAACGCCTCCTGGCCTTACTTAGTCGTCTGAGACCGCGGCCTATTTTTACTGAGTGGTGAGAGGACAGGAATAACTCTGGGGGGGGGGGGGCATGCTTATGGACTGAGGCATGCTGGGAAACAGACGGAGGCTGTTATCAGGCCTGTTTGGGGAGTCACATGACCCTCCCAGCCTGATAATAGTTAACAGATACCACCTTAAATCAGCTGACTGATGACTGATCCCAGGACAGCTAGTGTGAGTCACACATGATAAAAACCCAAACTGACAGCAGCAGTTCTGCTGATTTGACCTCCTGATGCTGAATTCATTCATTCATTCATTCACTCAGTGGTAAAGGGGAACACCACTGTTTCTAACTAAGTGTTGGAACTGGTCCAGTAGATCACCTCAGCCAGCAGCCACCAAACGGGCTGCAATGGCTGCAACGTGATCCTTTGGGACAACTGCACCTGATCAGTAACGAAAGTAATAAAAAATTCTCTAATAATTCTCTCTCTCATTATTCTGGCATTCACGCAAATAGAAATAATTTTGGTAATCCTAACTCACCTAAAACAAGAAAAGTTTAGTCTGATTTAATGTCAGACAGTGAGAAAAAAAAGATTATGTGTCTTTTTATACAGTGTATGTAAACTTCACCTCTCTGCAGCGTCGGGGCGCCATCTAGTGTCCTGATGGTGGAAGTGGAAGTGGAACTGATGGCAGTTTCCTGTCCCTCACTGAGAGCCAATCAGAGGAAGGAGGAGATGATGATGGAGACCAGGATCTGAGCTCAGGTGGTTCCTCTCCAGGTCAAAGGGTCTAAGCACCATGGAGCACAGGGAGGACTTTGCTGGACCAGGAACAGAACCTGAACCAGGACGAGGTCAAAGCCTCCTAGAAAATTCTGTAAATGGGATTATTCACCAATAAAGACAGCAGCCCTTAGGAGTGAAGCTGCTGTCTGCAGGACTAGAGAGTCTAAACTGTAAACTGGAACGTCTCAGGTCAGGATCCATCGACCCATTTTACTCATGGCCATTTAAAATCGGAATCACTTTTGTTGATAAATGTCTGACCTGTGTAGGACCGTGTCCGTTGACATCTATTAGTTGAATTAGATGTAGCTCACCTGTCTTTGTTGTTGTTGTGTGTTTGCAGGCTGTCAGGCTGTCTGGTCACTGAGGAAGGCTGTGCTGCTCTGGCCTCAGCTCTGAGCTCCAACCCCTCCCATCTGAGAGAGCTGGACCTGAGCTACAACCATCCAGGAGCCTCAGGAGAGAAGCTGCTGTCTGCTGGACGGGACGATCCACAGTGGAGTCAAAGCGTCGAGCCGTGTGCTCAGTGTGTGTGTCTGTGTGTGTGTGTGTGTGTGTGCAGGATAAAGGTCGGGAGAGGTTCCTTTTAACAAACGACAAAGAAACGCATCCATTTTTCTGTTAAAGGGGAGTTTTTTCTCATTCAAGTTTGGATTGTTGAATCTTAAGTCTGAATCAAAGAGTTTGGTCTGAGCTGCTCTTTATGGAAACAGTCTGAATCATGTTTGCTATGAACAGGTGCTGTATAGATAAAGATTGACTGATTGATTCGGCTTCGTCTTGATGCACACTGGAGCACAATCTGAGATTTATCTTTCATACTGCAGCTGAACTTAGACGAGAGTTTAAAATAAAGTTAGAAACTGGACCTCCTATTCTGCCCGTCAGAGTAAAACACCTTCAGGCTGAGGATCTGAGCCCCCCCCCCCCCCCCCACTGTAACCTGAGTCTGAGTGAGTGGTCCCCCCCAGGTGGAAGGACATTCCTGGACCAGCAGCGGCAGGTTTCCATCAGCAGGAATGTTTTAAAGTCTCAGAGACGGTGAAGACATGAAGCTGCAAACAGTCGTCCTGCTGCTCTGCTGCTGCTGCTCAGGTAACGTCAGCGCATCCCGGCGAGGCACCGCTTCACTGCATTACTGTTATTCTACATTAAACTACTATTCTACATGTAAACTACTATTCTACACGTAAACTACTATTCTACATTAAACTACTATTCTACACGTAAACTGTTATTCTACATTAAACTACTATTCTACACGTAAACTACTATTCTACATTAAACTACTATTCTACACGTAAACTACTATTCTACATTAAACTACTATTCTACACGTAAACTACTATTCTACACGTAAACTGTTATTCTACATTAAACTACTATTCTACACGTAAACTACTATTCTACATTAAACTACTATTCTACACGTAAACTACTATTCTACATTAAACTACTATTCTACATGTAAACTGTTATTCTACATTAAACTACTATTCTACACGTAAACTACTATTCTACATTAAACTACTATTCTACACGTAAACTGTTATTCTACATTAAACTACTATTCTACACGTAAACTACTATTCTACATTAAACTACTATTCTACACGTAAACTACTATTCTACATTAAACTACTATTCTACACGTAAACTACTATTCTACACGTAAACTACTATTCTACATTAAACTACTATTCTACACGTAAACTGTTATTCTACATTAAACTACTATTCTACACGTAAACTACTATTCTACACGTAAACTACTATTCTACATGTAAACTGTTATTCTACACGTAAACTGTTATTCTACATGTAAACTACTATTCTACATGTAAACTACACGTAAACTACTATTCTACACGTAAACTACTATTCTACATGTAAACTACTCTAATTATTCATCTCAAAATGTTCACCTTTGATCTCATGTAATGACCTCATCTTTGTCTTTGCTGAAATGTTTGACTTTCTCAAAAATGTTTTTATCTGAAAATGTTCTGTAATTTTCTCATTTTGTCTCAGAGAGTCAAAACGTTTCACGTGTTCTTGTTTTAATGACTTAATGAATTTGTTCATTTTTAAATAAAAGTGCAGAAACCCAGAGTTCACAGTTCAAACGCCGCTGATGATCCAAACACAGTTAATAGTTTAACAGAGTTAAAGAGAACGACAGGAAACCGAAAAGTTCCTGCTGGGAAACAGAATTATCAGTAAAACACCAATAAATACACATAAATACACACTAACCCAAGCGAGGAACGACTCTGCTGAGTGAAGTACATGGAGTATTTAAAGAAGTACAAATACACAAACACAAGAAATATAGGAAGAAATACACATATATGTGTACAAGTACTAACATAATACTACCATATGTAGTAAGAGTATTTAAATGTGTACAAATTTACAAATACGTACACATACGTAGAGATGTACAACATGTATGTGAATGTGGACATGTATGTGATAGCGTACATGTATGTGATGGCGTACATGTATGTGATGGCGTACATGTATGTGAATGTAGACATGTATGTGAATGTGGACATGTATGTGATAGCGTACATGTATGTGAATGTGGACATGTATGTGATGGCGTACATGTATGTGAATGTAGACATGTATGTGAATGTGGACATGTATGTGAATGTGGACATGTATGTGAATGTGGACATGTATGTGATGGCGTACATGTATGTGAATGTAGACATGTATGTGAATGTGGACATGTATGTGATAGCGTACATGTATGTGAATGTGGACATGTATGTGATAGCATACATGTATGTGAATGTGGACGTGTATGTGATGGCGTACATGTATGTGAATGTAGACATGTATGTGAATGTGGACATGTATGTGAATGTGGACATGTATGTGATAGCGTACATGTATGTGAATGTGGACGTGTATGTGAATGTGGACATGTATGTGAATGTGGACATGTATGTGAATGTAGACATGTATGTGAATGTGGACATGTATGTGAATGTGGACATGTATGTGATAGCGTACATGTATGTGAATGTAGACATGTATGTGAATGTGGACATGTATGTGAATGTAGACATGTATGTGAATGTGGACATGTATGTGATAGCGTACATGTATGTGAATGTGGACATGTGTGTGATAGCGTACATGTATGTGAATGTGGACGTGTATGTGATGGCGTACATGTATGTGAATGTAGACATGTATGTGAATGTGGACATGTATGTGAATGTGGACATGTATGTGAATGTAGACATGTATGTGAATGTAGACATGGATGTGAATGTGGACATGTATGTGATAGCGTACATGTATGTGAATGTGGGCATGTATGTGATAGCGTACATGTATGTGAATGTGGACATGTATGTGATGGCGTACGTGTATGTGAATATGGACATGTATATGATAGCGTACATGTATGTGATAGCGTACATGTATGTGATAGTGTACGTGTATGTGATGGCGTACATGTATGTGATAGCGTACGTGTATGTGAATGTGGACATGTATATGATAGCGTACATGTATGTGATAGCGTACTTGTATGTGATGGCGTACATGTATGTGATAGCGTACATGTATGTGATAGTGTACGTGTATGTGATGGCGTACATGTATGTGATAGCGTACATGTATGTGAATGTGGACATGTATGTGATAGCGTACTTGTATGTGATGGCGTACTTGTATGTGAATGTGGACATGTATGTGATAGCGTACTTGTATGTGAATGTGGACATGTATGTGATGGCGTACGTGTATGTGAATGTGGACATGTATGTGATAGCGTACTTGTATGTGAATGTGGACATGTATGTGATAGCGTACATGTATATGAATGTGGACATGTATGTGATAGCGTACATGTATGTGATAGCGTACATGTATGTGAATGTGGACATGTATGTGATAGCGTACATGTATGTGAATGTGGACATGTATGTGATAGCGTACATGTATGTGATAGCGTACTTGTATGTGATGGCGTACGTGTATGTGAATGTGGACATGTATGTGATAGCGTACATGTATGTGATAGCGTACTTGTATGTGAATGTGGACATGTATGTGATGGCGTACGTGTATGTGAATGTGGACATGTATGTGATAGCGTACTTGTATGTGAATGTAGACATGTATGTGAATGTGGACATGTATGTGATAGTGTACATGTATGTGATAGCGTACATGTATGTGAATGTGGACATGTATGTGATAGCGTACATGTATGTGATAGCGTACATGTATGTGATAGCGTACGTGTATGTGAACGTGGACATGTATGTGATAGCGTACATGTATGTGATAGCGTACATGTATGTGATAGCGTACGTGTATGTGATGGCGTACATGTATGTGATAGCTCACGTGTATGTGATAGCGTACTTGTATGTGATGGCGTACGTGTATGTGAATGTGGACATGTATGTGATAGCGTACGTGTATGTGATAGCGTACTTGTATGTGAATGTGGACATGTATGTGATAGCGTACTTGTATGTGATGGCGTACATGTATGTGATGGCGTACTTGTATGTGATAGCGTACATGTATGTGATAGCGTACTTGTATGTGATGGCGTACATGTATGTGATAGCGTACATGTATGTGATAGCGTACTTGTATGTGATGGCGTACATGTATGTGATAGCGTACATGTATGTGATAGCGTACTTGTATGTGAATGTGGACATGTATGTGATAGCGTACTTGTATGTGAATGTGGACATGTATGTGATAGCGTACATGTATGTGATAGCGTACATGTATGTGATAGTGTACGTGTATGTGATGGCGTACATGTATGTGATAGCGTACGTGTATGTGAATGTGGACATGTATGTGATAGCGTACATGTATGTGATAGCGTACTTGTATGTGAATGTGGACGTGTATGTGATGGCGTACGTGTATGTGAATGTGGACATGTATGTGATAGCGTACATGTATGTGATAGCGTACTTGTATGTGATGGCGTACATGTATGTGATAGCGTACATGTATGTGATAGTGTACGTGTATGTGATGGCGTACATGTATGTGATAGCGTACGTGTATGTGAATGTGGACATGTATGTGAATGTGGACATGTATGTGAATGTAGACATGTATGTGAATGTAGACATGTATGTGATAGCGTACATGTATGTGAATGTGGGCATGTATGTGATAGCGTACATGTATGTGAATGTGGACATGTATGTGATGGCGTACGTGTATGTGAATATGGACATGTATATGATAGCGTACATGTATGTGATAGCGTACATGTATGTGATAGTGTACGTGTATGTGATGGCGTACATGTAT
This sequence comes from Pempheris klunzingeri, assembly GCF_042242105.1. Lineage (NCBI taxonomy): Eukaryota > Metazoa > Chordata > Actinopteri > Acropomatiformes > Pempheridae > Pempheris > Pempheris klunzingeri. Next base: position 78,646 of record NC_092035.1, read on the forward strand.
GTGATAGCGTACGTGTATGTGAATGTGGACATGTATGTGATAGCGTACTTGTATGTGATGGCGTACTTGTATGTGAATGTGGACATGTATGTGATAGCGTACATGTATGTGATAGCGTACTTGTATGTGAATGTGGACATGTATGTGATGGCGTACGTGTATGTGAATGTGGACATGTATGTGATAGCGTACTTGTATGTGAATGTGGACATGTATGTGATAGCGTACATGTATGTGAATGTGGACATGTATGTGATAGCGTACATGTATGTGATAGCGTACTTGTATGTGATGGCGTACGTGTATGTGAATGTGGACATGTATGTGATAGCGTACATGTATGTGATAGCGTACTTGTATGTGAATGTGGACATGTATGTGATGGCGTACGTGTATGTGAATGTGGACATGTATGTGATAGCGTACTTGTATGTGAATGTAGACATGTATGTGAATGTGGACATGTATGTGATAGTGTACATGTATGTGATAGCGTACATGTATGTGAATGTGGACATGTATGTGATAGCGTACATGTATGTGATAGCGTACATGTATGTGAATGTGGACATGTATGTGATAGCGTACATGTATGTGATAGCGTACGTGTATGTGAATGTGGACATGTATGTGATAGCGTACATGTATGTGATAGCGTACATGTATGTGATAGCGTACGTGTATGTGATGGCGTACATGTATGTGATAGCTCACGTGTATGTGATAGCGTACTTGTATGTGATAGCGTACTTGTATGTGAATGTGGACATGTATGTGATAGCGTACGTGTATGTGATAGCGTACTTGTATGTGAATGTGGACATGTATGTGATAGCGTACTTGTATGTGATGGCGTACATGTATGTGATGGCGTACTTGTATGTGATAGCGTACATGTATGTGATAGCATACTTGTATGTGATGGCGTACATGTATGTGATAGCGTACATGTATGTGATAGCGTACTTGTATGTGAATGTGGACATGTATGTGATAGCGTACTTGTATGTGATGGCGTACATGTATGTGATAGCGTACATGTAAGTGATAGCGTACATGTATGTGATAGCGTACTTGTATGTGATGGCGTACATGTATGTGATAGCGTACATGTATGTGATAGCGTACTTGTATGTGATGGCGTACATGTATGTGATAGCGTACATGTAAGTGATAGCGTACATGTATGTGATAGCGTACATGTATGTGATAGTGTACGTGTATGTGATGGCGTACATGTATGTGATAGCGTACATGTATGTGAATGTGGACATGTATGTGATAGCGTACATGTATGTGATAGCGTACTTGTATGTGAATGTGGACGTGTATGTGATGGCGTACGTGTATGTGAATGTGGACATGTATGTGATAGCGTACATGTATGTGATAGCGTACTTGTATGTGATGGCGTACATGTATGTGATAGCGTACGTGTATGTGAATGTGGACATGTATGTGATAGCGTACATGTATGTGATAGCGTACATGTATGTGAATGTGGACATGTATGTGATAGCGTACATGTATGTGATAGCGTACGTGTATGTGAATGTGGACATGTATGTGATAGCGTACATGTATGTGATAGCGTACTTGTATGTGAATGTGGACGTGTATGTGATGGCGTACGTGTATGTGAATGTGGACATGTATGTGATAGCGTACATGTATGTGATAGCGTACTTGTATGTGATGGCGTACGTGTATGTGAATGTGGACATGTATGTGATAGCGTACATGTATGTGATAGCGTACATGTATGTGAATGTGGACATGTATGTGATAGCGTACATGTATGTGATAGCGTACATGTATGTGAATGTGGACATGTATGTGATAGCGTACTTGTATGTGAATGTGGACGTGTATGTGATGGCGTACATGTATGTGATAGCGTACATGTAAGTGATAGCGTACATGTATGTGATAGCGTACTTGTATGTGATGGCGTACATGTATGTGATAGCGTACATGTATGTGATAGCGTACTTGTATGTGATGGCGTACATGTATGTGATAGCGTACATGTAAGTGATAGCGTACATGTATGTGATAGCGTACATGTATGTGATAGTGTACGTGTATGTGATGGCGTACATGTATGTGATAGCGTACGTGTATGTGAATGTGGACATGTATGTGATAGCGTACATGTATGTGATAGCGTACTTGTATGTGAATGTGGACGTGTATGTGATGGCGTACGTGTATGTGAATGTGGACATGTATGTGATAGCGTACATGTATGTGATAGCGTACTTGTATGTGATGGCGTACATGTATGTGATAGCGTACGTGTATGTGAATGTGGACATGTATGTGATAGCGTACATGTATGTGATAGCGTACATGTATGTGAATGTGGACATGTATGTGATAGCGTACGTGTATGTGAATGTGGACATGTATGTGATAGCGTACATGTATGTGATAGCGTACTTGTATGTGATGGCGTACGTGTATGTGAATGTGGACATGTATGTGATAGCGTAGCGTACTTGTATGTGATGGCGTACGTGTATGTGAATGTGGACATGTATGTGATAGCGTACATGTATGTGAATGTGGACGTGTATGTGATGGCGTACGTGTATGTGAATGTGGACATGTATGTGATAGCGTACATGTATGTGATAGCGTACTTGTATGTGATGGCGTACGTGTATGTGAATGTGGACATGTATGTGATAGCGTAGCGTACTTGTATGTGATGGCGTACGTGTATGTGAATGTGGACATGTATGTGATAGCGTACATGTATGTGAATGTGGACATGTATGTGATAGCGTACATGTATGTGAATGTGGACATGTATGTGATAGCGTACTTGTATGTGAATGTGGACGTGTATGTGATGGCGTACGTGTATGTGAATGTGGACATGTATGTGAATGTGGACATGTATGTGATAGCGTACATGTATGTGATGGTGGAGGTGAAAGTGGAGCTGCTCAGATCTCAGATCAGCCTGCAGGACGATCTCACTTCAGGTTTTCACACTTCCTGTTGAGGCCGATGGCGACGAGCGGCGCCTCAGCTGGCCGACGAAGACAACATCTGTATTTAGACCAGTGATGATGATGATGATGATGATGATGATGGTGATGAAGATGATGAAGATGATGGTGAAGATGATGGTGAAGATGATGGTGATGAAGATGATGATGGGTGGTGAAGATGATGATGGTTATGATGATGGTGATGAAGATGATGGTGAAGATGATGGTGATGAAGATGATGATGGGTGGTGAAGATGATGATGATGGTGATGAAGATGATGGTGAAGATGATGGTGATGAAGATGAGTGGTGAAGATGATGATGGTGATGAAGATGATGATGATGGTGATGATGATGGTGATGAAGATGATGGTGAAGATGATGGTGATGAAGATGATGATGGGTGGTGAAGATGATGATGGTGATGATGAAGATGATGGTGATGAAGATGATGATGGGTGGTGAAGATGATGATGGTGATGATGATGGTGATGATGATGATGGTGGTGATGATGATGAAGCGCTGATGAAGGGCGCTGCCTGACCTTCACACTCACTTTGATGGCAGCTTTTATTCTGAAAATCCACACTAATGTTTGCTGTTGTGTCGGTCAGATGCCAAAGGGGCGGGGCCTGAGGCGGGGCACCGTGATGTGGCGGCGTCCCGCGATCAGGCTAACAGATTCTTGGACAGACTACGGAGACCCAGGAGGAACATCTGGGACCGCAGCAGGCCAGATGTTCAGCAGTGGATCCAGCAGCTGAGGAACATGGGATACGACGAGGCGGTGCGTTTAATACAAAACACGATGACACGATATTTATTACAAATCATCGTCGTTTAAATCTTCATGAAGACTTTGTTTCATGGTTGAAAGCTCCAGAAAAAACAACAATTATTTTGAAAGGTCACAAACGCTTCCTGTTTCAGAGGCTGGAGGCGGACCTGTCCTACTGGATGGACCAAAGGCGCTCCTCTGATCAGGGGCGTCAGCATCAGTACGACGAGAACGCCGCCGTGGGGCCGCGGGACGCCTCGTCCTACAGACACGGCGCCGACGTCAACTACGACTATTATTGATGTGAAGTTATTGATCGTGATCAGCTGGACGTCACATGACTAAACACTAAATAAAGACATCAGAATCAGACTGGTATGTTTGTGTCACTCTGCAGCTTCCTCTCTGGTCAGGATGGTGAAGGTTGTGTTTTCAGACGCTTTAACCCTAACCCTGAACGTCACACGTGGATGATTTTTAAACCTTAAACTTTATTTTCTGCTCGCCTGAGATCACCGTCGGTCCTCAGGGACTGTCAGGAGGCGACGTGGAGGGAAAGTGATCCTCAGGACGGGTCGATAACACGAGGAACCATCTCAACCAGACTTCATTCAGTTTTTGTTCGTTTCAATTCTTCTTCACTAAAGAAACTGACTGAAGTTTTAAAATGTTACCTTCAGACAGCCAGCGGCCTCACAGCTACAGCAGCCAATGATGATGATGATGATGAAGATGAAGATGATGAAGCATAAACCTCCTGCTGAGGTTCTGTGGAGGCAGAAATAAAAATAATCAGTGTGAACATAAATGACAGCATCTGATAGCCAGCAGCTATTTACACACACACACACACACACACACACACACACACACACACACACACACACACACACACACACACAGATAGGCAGGCTGACAGATTGGATTTTAGGAGTAAAAATATTTTTTCCTCCAAATAAAAGGTTTCGAGGGGGGGTGGCTGGGTCCAGGTCGGGGGGGTCTGATGCTAGAGGCGGAGACAGCTGTGGTCTCCAGATGGAGCTCCTCAGGGACGTCGGCCATCTTGAGTGTCTTCTCCTTCAGCGACTCCCGAGATCAGAACCCCCTCGGATACTCCAGGGACCCCAAACAGGGTGGGAGTTTTCAGTCTTCAGTCAGTCTTCAGTTTTCAGTCAGTTTTCAGTTTTCAGTCCAGCAGGAAGTCTGATTCCTGCTACAGAGTCCACTTCAAGCCCTGCTGTCACCATTCAGAACCTCATAGGGAAAACATGCCTTTTAACAGCAACACATCCTGCAGATATAAAGTGTGGTTTTCATCATGGTTGTGATGACAGGAAGTGACTTGAAGATGATCAGGTGACAAACAGGTGTGTCTGTCCTCAGGTGAGAAACCTAACATGTACTCACGTCACCGCTTCCTGTAAACTATCAGAGTAAAAGCCCCGGGGAGTTTAGCTAAATCCTGTAACATGTTTCTGGCCTGAGCTCACACAGATCCGGTGTCACGTGATTCCCACAGAGACGATCCTGTCAGACCTCACTACGGCGACCCGTCGACCTCCCCGAGACGGCGGCCGCTACAGGCTACAGAGGTTACGGAGCTGGACACACTCCCAGCATGCACTGGGGCCAGGTCCCATCTGAGCTGTGAGCGGAGTTCTCCTGTGAGTGTTCTCACTTTTCTCTTCAATGTTGAGTTTGTGTTTCAGATTTCACCACTAAGATGGCGCCGATAACCCATCTGTGATTCTGACGGCGGTCAGTTTGGTGTGTGAAGCGTGTGTCCTCCTCCATCATCTCCCTTTTCTTCTTACTCCTCTTCCTCAGATGACACGTCCGCGGCCAGCAGTCCCATCCTCCCCCTCCTCCGTCTCCCACGATGCCTTGCGGGTGTTGTGCCGCAGCAGAAGTTACACTCGCCTGCAGCTGCTCACCAACATGATGCATGCTGGGAGTTTTTTACTGTCATGCACGTGTTTGTTCACACACATTGATCGCTGAGTTTATGACAGGAGCTTTTAATCTGAAGAATGAACCCGCCAGAATAAAAGCATGACGAGGTTTATGTGTTAGATTTAACATGTTTATCTTAAATAAATTAAATATTTCATCATTTCTGCTGGTTTTATCATTTGGCAACTTTTATTTTGGATTTATTCTGTTTTCATCAGTATTCACTGTTCAAGTTGTAAAAATGTGTCAGAGAGCAGAATCTGCTGAAATAAAACCAGAGCTCAGTTCACTGGATCACCTGGCCCCCCTCTGTGGACCCCCCCCCCTGCAGTCAGAGCAGGAGGCTTTAAACCCAGAGAAGAAGAGCAAGTGTCTGAACACGCCTCTTCTTATTTCAACTCTTTTTTCAATGGAGTTCTGAATTGACGTCACAGACATGAGCTCACCCCCCCCCACCCCCCGTCTCTTCTTACAGTGTGGACGCTATTTAAAGAGCAGCGCATGAAGCTGAGCATCACTTCAGCTGCACACAGGGACCACCACAGACCTGCAGGGACCACCACAGACCACCACAGACCTGCAGGGACCACCACAGACCACCACAGACCTGCAGGGACCACCACAGACCACCACAGACCTGCAGGGACCACCACAGACCTGCAGGGACCACCACAGACCACCACAGACCTGCAGGGACCACCAGAGACCTACAGAGACCTGCAGGGACCAACAGGGATCCACAGAGACCTGCAGGGACCAACAGGGACCAACAGGGACCAACAGGGATCCACATAGATCCACATAGATCCAGACCAGAGCTCAGGCCAATGGGGAAACTGAGTGGAACCTGATCAGACCGGAATAAAAAGCTTATTGATCATTTTCTTTCGGGATGGAGCGACGCCACAGGTCCACTCTTCTTCGTCCCTCTTCATCACGCTGACTCCTCCTCGGCACGTCAGCTGGTGGTTCGCTCCAAAGATGACCCCCCCTCTCCTCGCCACGTGGCGTGGTGCCGCCGTCACGTTCTCCACGCTGAGTGACCTCAACGTGACGTCCAATCTGAGCGAAGCCACGCCCCCTCAGGAGCAGGACTGGAGCGGCCTGCCGCCGGAGCGCCTGTCACGGGGGGGCCACCGCGCGGTGTCCGCGTTTCTGGGCGCTATCATGGTGTTCGGGTTCCTGAACAACCTGCTGGTTCTGGTTCTGTTCTGCCGCTTCAAGACTCTGCGGACGCCCGTCAACATGCTGCTGCTGAACATCAGCGTCAGCGACATGCTGGTCTGCGTCTGCGGCACCACGCTCAGCTTCGCCTCCAGCCTGCGGACGCGCTGGATGTACGGACGCCACGGCTGCATGTGGTACGGCTTCGTCAACTCCTGCTTCGGTGAGTGACCTGTTCCTGTCTGGGTGTTCCAGGTGTTCCGGGTGTTCCAGGTGTTCCGGGTGCCTGACTTCCTGTTTCCTGCCCCCCCAGGCGTCGTGTCTCTGGTCTCTCTGGCCGCTCTGTCCTACGACCGTTACAGCACCCTGCTGGTGTACAACAAGCGGGCCGCGGACTACAGGAAGCCCCTGCTGGCGGTGGGGGGGTCGTGGCTGTACTCGGTGGCGTGGACGGTGCCCCCCCTGCTGGGCTGGAGCAGCTACGGGCTGGAGGGGGCGGGGACCAGCTGCTCGGTCACCTGGACCCAAAGGACGACGGCGTCCCACTCCTACATCATCTGTCTGTTCGTCTTCTGCCTCGGCCTCCCCGTCCTCGCCATGGTCTACTGCTACGGCCGCCTGCTGCACGCCGTCCGACAGGTGGTCGCACGGGGGGTCACGTGGTCACACGGGTGAGTCAGGCCGTTCTTATAGTTTCACCCTGGGTTTTGTCTGTCAGGTGGGACGTGTCAGGCGGACGGCGGCCCGTCGCAGGGAGTTCCACATCCTGTTCATGGTCGTCACCACGGTGACGTGCTACCTGCTCTGCTGGATGCCGTACGGCGTCGTCGCCATGATGGCCACCTTCGGCCGGCCGGGAGCCATCAGCCCCGTCGCCAGCGTCGTCCCGTCGATCCTCGCCAAGAGCAGCACCGTCATCAACCCGCTGATCTACATCCTCATGAACAAACAGGTGGGGTCACATGAGTCACACGGGGGGGGGGTCACATGACCAAAAACATCAGTGTTTTTTTCAGCTGCATGAACATTAACGAAAAAACGTTTTCCAAATGAACAAGAAATGAAGAGAAATATGAAAAACACACATTCATTAGAAAATAAAACGGACAAAAGAAAATAAATGAAGACTGAAAAATATTTTCTTGTTTCTAAACTAAAGACAGAAATGGACCAACAGAGAATCCAGTCAAATGAATTAGCCTAGCTAGCTAGCATCATGCTAAGCTAAACAACCACACACAGGTGTTACAAACAGGAAGTTTTATTGAAGCAGAAACCACACTAGCGCGACAACAGAGGCGTCACCACGGCAACAACACAGGGACAGATTAAATCTGCCTCGACAACAAAAAACCCCAAAAATACAATTTATAGAGAATTATGTTAAAGTGGATTTAATCTTCGGTGGAAAGACACAAAAATAAACACGTCTCATTATTATTGTTATATAATAATATTATTACTACTGTTAATATTAATATTATTCAAATTATTAATATTAATAATTTTATTAATAATATTATTACTACTGTTAATAATCATATTATTAATATTATTGCTCATTTTAACATTTTAACAACCAACAGAAATTCACTTTCCCGCTTTTACTTGTGAGACGTTTCAGTTCGTAGTTTTTCACAGTGTCTCGGTGGTTTCAGCCTCTAATCGTGACGTCCTGGGTGGGGGGACAGCTCGGGGGCGTTCGGGGGTCTGAGGGGTTCACAAATTTAGGGGAGTTTGATTCTGCCTGAAGCCAGGACAGCCCCCCCTCCGGCTAAACCCAGGTCAGGACCCACAGTGGACCCCCCCCAGCCCTTTCAGAGTGACCTTGCCTTTGGCCGCCAGCTGGTCGCCCCCCCCCTCATTGATCCTCTGGATCAGCAGCTTCTCGTACAGCAGGGGGTGGTACCCCCCCAGCGTGCAGGCGTCGTCACGGTAACGCTCGTAGTAGTGACACAGGTCGGTGCGGCGGATGGACGGGAGAAACTCGTACACGCTGACCTCACGACACAGTGACATCATCAGCACGATACCTGGGGGGGGCAGGAAGTGACAACGGAGCAGCTCAGACCATTTTTCAGCTAAAAGTTACAAAAATAAAAAAGTACAATAAAAGAAGAAATAATCTGAATGTTTAAAACAAGTTTAGTTACAGAGAAGAAACTAACAGAAAATAAAACCAGGACGTTTTTCAGCTTCAGTGTCCACATTACCCAGAATCCTCTCTGTCTGAGTGACTGCTGGGTATTAGAAGTGTACTAGAACTGGTCCAGTCGTTCACCTCCACCAGACTCCATTCACAAGAACAGTAATTTTACACAGGAGCTGCTGCCTCCATCAGTTAGTCTGTTTGTGTTGTTTTGAGACTTTTGTGTTTTAAAGAATTAATTTGGATCCAACTAAATATTCGTTTAACTCACGAACACACTGACTGATGGAGGCAGCAGCAGACCAGGAGGTCCTGTGTTCTCTGAGCTAAAATTACTGTTTTTGTGAATGGAGTCTGGCATGAGATCCACTGGACCAGTACCTGCCAGTCACTTATCACAGTCACAGAAACACTTATCGATCATCATTGATTATCATTGATCCTATTTGTTCCTCAGTTCTACCGCTGCTTCCTGATCCTGTTCCACTGTGAACACCAGCTGACAGAGACCGCCCCCCCCTCCGTGGTCTCCAGGACCACCGCCCTCAAGCTCCGGCGCCGCCACAGCAGCCCGCTCCATCTGGAGGGGACCAGCGGCGATCAGCTGAGACCGGACCCGCCCACACCTGTGTGACTGTGATGTCACTCTAGCTGTGTCCAATCAGCTGTGAACTCAACGATCAGCTGACCTTGTTTATTTACACATGATTTATGATGATGATGATTTCAAACCAATAAAATAAATTAAATAAATCTGTTTGTTCAAAAACCACAAACAGAAAAAAGAGACTTTTGAATTTTTTTTTCTGAATTTTTATTTTAAGCCAAAAACATAAAAACAAAGTGACACTTTTAGTTTCCGAACAAAATAAGGAAAACAAATTCGTCTTTTTCCATTTGGGACGGACAGGAAGAGGAAATGAAGTGTCAAAATAAAAGCCCAGAGGACAGAATGGCTTTAATAACTTGACCTAAAGCAAAGAACATAAAACTAAATAAAGATCTTTATTTGTGTAGCCTGTGTCTGCATTAGTTAATCTGTCTGTCTGGCTTTAATTTTGACAGTTTAACACCTCACTTCCTCTTCCTGTCTGTCCCAAACGGAAAAACAAATTTCCTCGTTTTGTTCGGAAACTAAAAATGTGATTTTACGTTTTCGGTTTAAAAGAAACAAAAATAACTGTTTTTAAACTACTAATAGACTACTAATAAACTACTGATGGATGACAGATAAACTACTGATGGATGACAGATAAACTACCGAGGAATGACAGATAAACTACCATAAATTATGATAAATGATGGATAAACTACTGATGGATGACAAATAAACTACTGATAAATTATGATAAATGACAAATGAACTACCAATGAATGACGGATAAACTACAGATAAATGTCAGATAAACTACCGATAAATCATGATAAATGACAAATAAACTACAGATAAATCATCATAAATGACGGATAAACTACTGATGATTGACAGATAAACTACAGATGAATGACGGATAAACTACTGATAAATGACGGATAAACTACAGATAAATGACGGATAAACTACCGATAAATGACAGATAAACTACAGATGAATGACATTAACTACAGATAAATGACAGATAAACTACAGATAAATGACATATAAACTACAGATAAATGACATAAACTACAGATAAATGACAGATAAACTACAGATAAATGACAGATAAACGACAGACAAATGACAGATAAACTACAGATAAACTACAGATAAATGACAGATAAACTACAGATAAATGACATATAAACTACAGATAAATGACATTAACTACAGATGAATGGCAGATAAACCACAGATAAATGACATATAAACTACAGATAAATGACAAACTACAGATAAATGACATATAAACTACAGATAAATGACATAAACTACAGATAAACTACAGGTAAATGACATATAAACTACAGATAAATGACATAAACTACAGATAAATGACATATAAACTACAGATAAACTACAGATAAATGACATAAACTACAGATAAATGACATAAACTACAGATAAATGACAGATAAACTACAGATAAATGACATAAACTACAGATAAATGACATATAAACTACAGATAAATGACATAAACTACAGATAAATGACATAAACTACAGATAAATGACAGATAAACTACAGATAAATGACATTAACTACAGATAAATGACAAGCTACATAAATGTACGAATCGTTTAAATGTGTTTTAGAAACAACGTGAGCTTCAGGTTCTTTCTGATAAATAGAATTAATAATTCAGTTATTTATTTAAAGTAAACATGTTCAATGTAAAAAGACACATTGACCTTCATCCATTCAGCATAATTAATTTCCTCTTTAGGTTTTAATTCATAAACATATTCATTAGTAAATTATTCAAATTAAATCAAGAGGAATTTAAAGTTTTAATTAAAGTTTTGTGTCCAAGGTCAATAATAGTAACCTTTTTATGTTTATTAAAGCTGAATTCAGGAAGGTAACATTTAATCAACATCACACAACATCACATTTACTTATTTTTAGTATAAATGTGAGTATTTTCAGTGTTAATGTGAGTATTTGTAGTGTTTTTGTGTCTTTGGGGCTTTCGGGAGGTTTAACAGGTGAATTCATATTTTAAAATGTTTTCTGTCACATTAAAACATGATGACTGTTTCTGAGTTTCTACTTTGACAAACTCTCGTCCTTTTAACTTTTAAACTGGGAAACCTCAGAAACACAAACTGTCGTTTGAATGTTTCAGCCTCAGTTAGTCTCTCAGCTAAAACGTGCTGATTTTTCTATGGACTCTGGTCTGTCTGCTGCTGCTGTTTAAATAAAGATCAGTCAGCTGATCGCCGTCCTGCGTGTCTTTATTCAATCTGATATTGTGATTGTGGTACTCTGTAGTACTGTGTGTAGTAGTCTGCAGTACTCTGTAGTACTCTGCAGTACTCTCTAGTACTGTGTGTAGTACTCTGTAGTACTCTGCAGTACTCTGTAGTATTCTGTCGTACTGTGTGTAGTACTCTGCAGTACTCTGTAGTACTGTGTGTAGTACTCTGCAGTACTCTGCAGTACTCTGTCGTACTGTGTGTAGTACTCTGTAGTACTCTGGACTACTGTGTGTAGTACTCTGCAGTACTCTGGAGTACTATGTGTAGTACTCTGCAGTACTCTGTCATACTGTGTGTAGTACTCTGCAGTACTCTGTAGTACTCTGCAGTACTGTGTGTAGTACTCTGTAGTACTCTGTCGTACTGTGTGTAGTACTCTGCAGTACTCTGTCGTACTGTGTGTAGTAGTCTGCAGTACTCTGTAGTACTCTGCAGTACTCTCTAGTATTCTGTCGTACTGTGTGTAGTACTCTGCAGTACTCTGTAGTACTGTGTGTAGTACTCTGTAGTACTCTGCAGTACTCTGTAGTATTCTGTCGTACTGTGTGTAGTACTCTGCAGTACTCTGCAGTACTCTGTCGTACTGTGTGTAGTACTCTGGACTACTGTGTGTAGTACTCTGCAGTACTCTGGAGTACTATGTGTAGTACTCTGCAGTACTCTGCAGTACTCTGGAGTACTGTGTGTAGTACTCTGCAGTACTCTGCAGTACTCTGTAGTATTCTGTCATACTGTGTGTAGTACTCTGCAGTACTCTGTAGTACTCTGCAGTACTGTGTGTAGTACTCTGTAGTACTCTGGAGTACTGTGTGTAGTACTCTGCAGTACTCTGTCGTACTGTGTGTAGTACTCTGTAGTACTCTGGACTACTGTGTGTAGTACTCTGCAGTACTCTGCAGTACTCTGGAGTACTATGTGTAGTACTCTGTAGTACTATGGACTACTGTGTGTAGTACTCTGCAGTACTCTGCAGTACTCTGGACTACTGTGTGTAGTACTCTGCAGTACTCTGCAGTACTCTGGAGTACTATGTGTAGTACTCTGCAGTACTCTACAGTACTCTGGAGTACTGTGTGTAGTACTCTGCAGTACTGTGTGTAGTATTCTGCAGTACTCTGCAGTACTCTGGACTACTGTGTGTAGTACTCTGCAGTACTCTGCAGGACTCTGGAGTACTGTGTGTAGTACTCTGCAGTACTCTGGAGTACTCTGGAGTACTGTGTGTAGTACTCTGCAGTACTCTGCAGTACTCTGGACTACTGTGTGTAGTACTCTGCAGTACTCTACAGTACTCTGGAGTACTGTGTGTAGTACTCTGCAGTACTGTGTGTAGTACTCTGCAGTACTGTGTGTAGTACTCTGCAGTACTCTGGACTACTGTGTGTAGTACTCTGCAGTACTCTGCAGGACTCTGGAGTACTGTGTGTAGTACTCTGCAGTACTCTGGAGTACTGTGTGTAGTACTCTGCAGTACTCTGGAGTACTCTGGAGTACTGTGTGTACTACTCTGCAGTACTGTGTGTAGTACTCTGCAGTACTCTGCAGTACTCTGGAGTACTGTGTGTAGTACTCTGTAGTACTCTGCAGTACTCTGCAGTACTCTGCAGTACTCTGGACTACTGTGTGTAGTACTCTGCAGTACTCTGCAGTACTCTGCAGTACTCTGGAGTACTCTGCAGTACTCTGCAGTACTCTGCAGTACCTGTGAACCCTGAGGACGGCGGGTTGGGCTGGATCTGCTCCTCACTGTTGTCCTGGATCAGGTCCCACAGGCTCCAGATGAATTGTGGGTGAAGGATGTAAAACGGCTGCTCAGGTCGCCGCCGCCGCCGCTCCAGGTACGGAGAGAACAGGTCGAAGTCTGGCTCCTCCCACCACTGAGGAAGACAGCGACATCTTCATCACCATCATCATCACCGACGACAGGCTGTCTGTCGAAGGCGTTTAAATAAAGTTTGGGAGGAAGGTCAGAGGTGGTCGACCTCGGTGAGGTTGGCGGAGTACGGCGAAGGATCCCAGAGGAGGAGGACGACGTCCTGGTAGAGAGACGAGCTGCTGAAGTGATGCAGGGGGCGGGACACGATCTGGGGGGGGGCAGAGAGGGAGTTAGGGGGGGGGTCCACATGAACAAACAGCTGATCCAGGTGAGGGGGCGGAGTCACTACCTGGGAGTTGATGATGCGGATCGTGGTCTTGTTGCCGACATCTCTCTCGAAGCCTCTGGTCGGGGCGGCGTTGAAACGGAGAACGGCATCATGGGAGTCTGAGTCCAACGGGAGAGGAGCGGGTTAGGTGGTCGCTCATAAAACTGCACCTGAACGCACCTGACGGGCATTAAAGGTAACGAGGGGGGCAGAAGTTTCAAAGTAAAAGTCTTTATCTATAGTACAAAAACTTTATTGATAGTAAAATAACTTTTGATCGATTAGATTTGACGTGTTCACTGATCAGAAACCTCTGTTCAAAGGATCAGTTGTGTTTTTACATCAAGACAAAGTATCTCTGTGAAATGCCCCCCCCCCCCGTGACCCTCAGGTTGGACCCCCCCATCCTGGACTCACCGATCTCAGTCCCCAGCGATGAGTTCAGGACGCCTCCGGCCGACGTCACCACAGCGCAGCTCTGGTACTCAGACGTCCGGAGCTCCTGCAGGGGCACTGAAGGCACCAGGTGGGCCCAGCCCAGACCGGAGAACGGCTCCTCAGTCCCGTCCACGGTCCGGACCCTGGTCCTCCTCTTCAGCTCACAGTACAGCTCCGGGCCGGACCGGCGGCCCCCCCTTGGCCCCCGGTGCATCACCTGGTGCCTGTTGGAGCTCAGCTGGACCTTCAGAACCCTCTGGAGACGAGGACTCAGCATCCCAGCCGTCAGGGTCCCGGCCCACAGCCTCCGCAGGATCTCCAGAGACCAGGAGTCAGCTCTGTGGAACCCCCCCTGAAGGGAGGCCAGACGGCGGGTCTCGGTCCAGGTGAGACCGGACTCTGCAGCAGACCTGGACAGCGACGAGGATCTGAGGTCCAGGAAGTGACAGAGCAGCGACAGGAACAGGAGGAGCCAAGCCAGAAGGACCAGCAGGAGCCACTTCCTGTAAGGCTTCATACTGGACCTGGGGAGGGGGGGGGGGGGGGGGGGGGGGGGTGTCAGAGGTCAGAAATCAGGCCTGGATGATAATTAACTGAATAAATAAATAAAAATTGGTTTTACCTGGTTAGATTTTAATCCTAACCCCTTAAACCAAACTTCATGTAAAATTTGACCATTTTAAGACAATAAAACATGCTGATCTCTGGGTTTGATTGACAGCTGCTTGGTGTTACCTGTCACAGGTGTGCAGTTTAACGGCTTGTTCTCCAAGGGTCAGTCTGCCGAGTCCACGCTCCGTCTTCCCACAATCCTGTGCTTCATGTCACCACCAGTGCTGTACTGGGATGTGAACTGATCCACTGGTTTACTGTTAAAGTTCCTTTTGGGGGGGGGTGAGCTGCATTCTGATTGGCTGCCTCAGCCTCACTCTTTATTTCAGTCTCACAGCAACACGACACACTGGGATGTTACCATGACGACCGCAGTAATGATGGAGGCCTCCGAGAGTGAGGGGGTAATGCTGCGTTCATGTCCTGTCACACAGGTCGTAAATATGAGCGTCCCAGTGAAGAACAAACTGTTGGGGCTCAGAGAGGAAAACCAGCGAGGGGTTAACTGGAGGTCTGAACGTTGGACCTGATCCCAAACAGACTCATGGGAAACCGACTCGGACATGATCCGCATACATAGTAAAAGTGTTGGAACTGGTCCAGTAGATCACCTCAGCCAGCAGCCACCAAACGGGCTGCAATGGCTGCAACGTGATCCTTTGGGACAACTGCACCTGATCACAGTAGGTCCACTAAAAGAGCTTGTTTGATCCACTGACAGGCTCAGAGTGTTATTCTAAGTGTGTGACAGCATCATGGAAAGGATCCCTACAGAGAGAGACCTGGAAGATCCTTTTTCACATCAAAGAGAACAGAGTCAAACTGAGATGTTGCATGAGTTTAATTCAGAGTTTCACACTGATCAATAACCCCACTGTCAGCTCATCTGATTAACCCATATATTGATCCCCCACATCCTAATCAATAGGACACCATAAAATACATTAAAGTTTTCACCCAATCAGATTCATGTTCACACACCTCACACAAGTGGACACACCGTCACCGTGCCGACGGCCACCTGAGGATGAGGAGCTGAGCGATGCTCCTCGCCGACTCGTACATTCAGAAACAGACGCGTTATTGCGATACCTCAGTCACGTGATCTTTTTAGAACGAATGACGAGTTTGATTCCAGGACGACTTCGAAACAAACACCCGCAGACGTGTTTTCTAGGAACCAATGAAACACCTGCAGATGTCAGAGTCCGCCCACCCTCACACCTGGCCAATCAGTGTGTGGAGTGGGCGTGGTTGCCATGGTGACAGCAGGTTCAGACGTTTGACAGGATCAAACTCTTCATGCGTTCACTGATGATTCAGCACAGACACGAACATTCAGACATTTACAAGCTGGTGATTTGACACCCGAGCGCCAGCAAAAGCGTGATGAGCCCGGTGTGGCCACGCCCCCGCTGTTACCTGAACATAAAGATGTGGCCGGGGGGGGGGGGGGGGGCAGAAAACTTAAAGTGTGAAACGTTGTGCGCTGAATGAAACTTTTTGTCTTCAGAGTGATTCTACTGAACTGGTCTATCGTCCAGCGCACCAAACCTAATTCTAAAAACAGGCGAAATAAGACGTCAACATGAGCACGGAGAAGAAACAAAAGCCACCAAGAAACTAAATAAAGTTAAAAACTGATCCGGGTCGATCCGGTCCGATGGTGTCTCTCTGCTGTGGTTGGCCGCCCCCCCGGGTGACACAGATGTAGGAGCTGAGTGTTGATGAGGCAGACATGGCGTTGGTTTAACTCACCTGGAGGAGCCGGGCGGGTGGAGTTTACCCCCCGAGGACCAGATTCAGCCCCTGAAGAGGACTGAAGTGACTCTGGGACTGATTCTGTTCTGGTCTGATCTGGACCTCTGAGACCTGCTTCAAGTTAAAACTCATCTCAGTGGATAAAGTCCGTTAATTTATGTCCAACGTTAATGTGAGATGATTTTAAGTCACCTTGACGAAACAAACCAGATCCACATCAGACCACCTGATCTACATCAGACCACCTGATCCTCATCAGACCACCTGATCCACATCAGACCACCTGATCCGAAGTCTCTCTCTATAAGACTGGTTGCCGTGGAGATGTTTGGTTGGTTTAACTCTGCCCATGCTGAGGTCGGCACCAGGATTACAGAGCTACATTATGCTCAGACTCCGTCTGTCCTCTGATTGGTTGATCGATTGATCGATTGATCACTGATCACGTTTAGTTTTTCAGATTCTGTGTTTGGTTTGTTCGGCGCTCAGTCGACTCCACCCGCCCGGTGCTGCACGCAGAGAGAAAACAAGCGCTGATTGTCTGTCAGTCTGTCAGGCTGGAGAGGGGACCACAACAGTCCACTGGATGACCAGGACCGGGACCGGGACCGGGACCTGGACTGGGACCGGGACCAGGGTCACTGCTGGGCCAGCAGGGCGCTCCGGTTGGCCTTCATCTTCTCCAGGCGTTTGGCGAGGTGGGTGTTACTCACCTCCAGCTCGTCGATCCGGTCCAGAGCCGAGCGGAGCTGCAAGGAGTCGGAAAAGAAACGTTAAAATGAAAAGAAAAGAAATAAAAAACCAAAATGGAACCAGAATCAGGACGGAAACGCCTCCTGAACACAACCATGAAAACTGAAGCTAAATTCTACATTTTTGTTTTGTTTGTTTTACTGGGAGAAAAAACAGTAAATTAAACCGAATACAGCCAAGAAATACTGAAATATAAAAATACAAGAAGAATATGATTAGAACGTTTGTAAAAAGACAAATGAAATAGATCTGGGAATAAAAAGAGGGGGCGGAGCCTCACCTCTCGCTGGAGTTTTCTCTTCTCCACTTTCAGCTCGTCTTCGATCTTCTCTGCGTTTTCAGACGCCGTCTTGTACCGAGTCACCTGACCCTCCAGTCGGATCACCTGAGTTAGAAAAGTGGACACCTGTTCAGAGACTTCTGGCTCGTTATCTCCACAAACTGGGAAAAGTCACTTTCTACTCTGAGTGAATTTGAGCAAAGTGACTGGAGGGAACCAGCAAGTGGCCGAAAGAATAAACTCAACAACGTGAAGCGTCTTATTTTCTATAAAACGGTTCTGCTCTGAGTCAGATTCTCCTCTGAATGAACCAGAACACACGTGAAACCGGAAAAAACCCAAAGAAGAAAATGACTCCTGTTACAAAAACTATTGGTTTGGTGAATAAACACATTTGATGTTTTTAAAGACAAATCACAAAATTCCCTGATTCCAGAAATCCCAGGACCCCCTGGGCACCCCGTTAAAGGCTCTTATTGACGACAGGAATTTCGTTTTGTTTGTGTAGTTTGATCTTGCCATCAAAGTTTAAACTGCTAATAAATCTTGCTCAAGTGCTTGACTATATGCTGATGATAGCGTTCTCTTTTTGTCACCAGACGGAGATGATTTAAAGTTTGTTTTTGAAGATGTTTTTTTTTTTACTTTATCTGAGCCAAAAACAAAGCTGTTGTCATCCATTAGATCAGGAACAGAAAAACAATCCTATAATAATAATATATTTTTCTCAGAGGTAGAATAGATACGAACACTAGTGTTTGTCATTAAACTAAATCACACATCTATATACGCCGATGATGCTGTTTTCTATGTGAAGATGAAGGCGCCTCTTTAAGAGTTTCTTTTTTTTAAATGTATCTGATCTTTAAACTTTGAAAATGTGGACACCTACATTTTGCTCCAGAGTGGTGACTTCCTGTTCAGATTTCACCAGTTTGAACTTGAGATCACTGACTTGTCGGTTGGCGTCTCCTGAAGAAAACAAAACAAAGTTAGAGGAGTTTAGATGCTGCAGCTGTTCTGAGAGTTGGAGAATATGTGACCAGAGATATGTTATCAGCAGTAAGTCAGGCTTTGGGATTAAGTTTAAGAAGTTGAGGATGAAGAAGACCAATGACATTAAGAAGGCTTAAAACAAAGATGAAGAAGATGAAGGTGAAGACAACAAAAAGGACAGCAAGGTGAAAAAGCTTTAGATGAAGTTTCAAAAGATGAAAAAGGAGAAAAATGTTACGATGGAGACGAAGGAAAAGATGAAAAGGAAACTTCACTAAACACAACGATAAATAAAGGCGACAATAAGGACGTAGAAGATGAAAAAACAGGAACAAAAATCAAGACAAAGACGAAGAAGGAGTCAGCGGAGGAGGAGACTGAAAAAGAAGACGAAGGTGAAGAAGAAGATGAGCTCTGACTCTGCAGGTCCAGCAGATGCGCGTCCAGCCCGTTCTCCAGACCGCCCCCCTCCAGATTCTGGACTCCGTCCGTCCCGTTCTTCTGATCCAGCTGAGACTTCAGCAGCCTCACCTGCACACGGAGAAACTAATTCATTAATAAGTTACAGATCAGGTTGTGCTAACGTGTTAGCATGTTTCTGTTTAAATGGATCTGAAATAAAAACTAGCAGATTCCCAGAGGAAAGTTCAGACGTCCGTCTTTACTTTGGACGCCGTGTTACAAGCTGATGACGTCATTAAATGACATTATGACGCCCTCAGCGTCCATTGGTACCAACCAAGGGGGCTAAACAACGCTCCAAAGTCAGGCTACATGTTGGGGAGGGAAAACATGTCTGATCCCTGGATTTTCTCCATGTGGCCCAGTCTGAAGCCTTTTCTCACTCATTCTGCTTTAGTGACTTCTGGAACCTTTTAGCTGAGGTCAGACACATTTTAGGGACATGACGAAGAAGAAGGTCCTCCAAGAAACGATGTCACCAGAAGAAGAAGCAGCAGCGAGGACGCAGCAGAGGGTTCCAGTGTTCTTGTCTCACCTGATCCTGTAAACTCTCTCGCTCTTCAAACAGCTTCTTCAGACGGAGCTCTGAAACACAACAGGAAGTTACTTCAGACTGGAACTGCAGCACTCAGGAATCCACACGTGAATCCAGCTGAGACCATCGGCCGAGCCTTACTGTTCTACTGAAGAGGTGACAAATGTCAAGTGTTTGACAAAACAGGAAATATAGTCATCACGTTTATCTGACAGCCTTTGGATTCAGATCCTAAAAGCGTTCAGGCTTCCTCCACCCAGACTACAAGCTCCAGGAAGTGACAGCGTTCACACACTTACTGTATGTGGTGTCTACGGCTGTAGCTGCCGCCCAGGGGCCACTGATCATGTGACCGCCACCCACTGAGTGACCCTGTGACGGTCACGTCGGTCATGTTGGGCAGCAGTTCGCTAACATGTTAGGATGCTGTTTGCTAACATGTTAAGCAGCAGCTTGCTAACACATTAGCAAAGTTGATCAAATTTGAAAAGAATTAGTGTTGAAAATTTTGCTTACTTATTTACCAAATTGACAAATTATACAAAATACATTTTGCAAACAAACTAAACTAATAAACAGGAAATGAAAATCAATATAAGCAGGTTTACAGAAACAAAACTATAGTTAAATTATTCAAATAATATGATTTAATGTGTTGGCTCAGTGCCAAAGTTGTAATATATTATACATCTTACCTCTTTTGCACTGCATTACTAACCAACCAATCGTAGCAGTGGGTGTTTTTCTCCCATCAGCCACTGGGGGCAGTGAGCAGAAATCGCTAACATGCTTCAACGAGCCACACAGAGGTGAGATTTATGTTTTATTGAGATTTATGTTGTGTATTTATTATCTTTTATTTGACAATATTTTGATCGGCAGCGAACACATCGCACTGACAGAAAAAGTGGTCGGATGCAGTTAATCTTTATCAGGTTCATTCTGACTTTAATTCACATGAAACTTTTACTTTATGCATTAACGATCTTGTAACATGAAAAAAAAGTTTGAAGCCGATCTTTAACTTCTATAAAGGTTCCAACATATGAAGCCAATCAGTGCTCGTAACATACAGGAGAACCAACCAGGTTCTTTACTGTGCTGCTCTCTGACTGAGGCTGAAGACACTTAAAAGATTGTGAAATAATGTGCAGAAGAACAGAAGAAATCAGAAACCTCAAAACTGATGATTTCATGAAAAAACATGATGAATGACACAAAGTTTGGAGTCACGTTTTATCCGTGGAAACAGACACAACCCTAAACCCCCCAAAACAGCAAAAAACTAGTTTTGTACAGATGACACATTCGAGGTGTTGAATCAGTTAGTCAGGAAGACTTCGAGGTGCTGGTCTGGTTGCTGTTGGACTGAGCTAAATGTCAAAAACTACCGACTTAACTCACAGATGACTTCGCTGACGGTCTCCAGTTATAACAGCAGCACATTTACTTTTCATTTCATTCCATTATGAAATCTTGCAATCAGGTTTGTGTTTGTCTTTCCTGCCGTCCAAACAAACTCCTTTCCTTCCGCTCAGGCGTTTCACTTTGGTTGCCTTGAAGACTTTTACATCTTCAACAACAACCTCTTCCGTCACTGCTCGGCGTTGCTTTTGCATTGCTAGCTGCTGTGCTGTCTCCTCCTTGACCTCCTCACAACTGTCCATGTTTCCAACCGACTGCTCATCAATCCTTCGATCGTCGAGTGTCCCTTCTGGGAGGCTCATCAGCACCAGTTCAGGAACAGCCATCGCCTTGATTTCATCTGCAGTCATTTCTAAAAGCCTTCGGACCTTTGAACTCTGACCAGTGTGAGTGTTCATCGACTGCGTTTGATACCTTTTGAGTTGTGTCTCAACAATGTCCTCAATAGGAACAACATGGCAGCTTTGACTTCTACGTCCAACCTCTCTTTGCTTGCTTGCTTCAGCAACAACTTCTGCTACCTGATTCGTTGAGGAGTCCACTGAACCCTGGTCTGGCCCAGACTCCACCATTATGGTTTTTACAGGCTCAGCAAAGTAAAATTCAACAAAAACAAACTCCTCAGAGAAGCTCGCCACCGTTGGATCGCTTTGACTTTGCCTCTCTTCTGCTGTCACGACGGAATTCATGTCAGACTTTCCTCCTGAGGAGGATTCACTGACCTCACATGCACATACCGTGACCCAGGAGGTATTTTCTGTTGCTTCCTGGTCATTACTTGCTGGAGGAACCTGAACATTTTCACCAACTTTCCTCAAGTCCTTGGACACATCATACGTTTCAGGACATACTTCCTGAGATGCTGCTTCCAACAT
This sequence comes from Pempheris klunzingeri, assembly GCF_042242105.1. Taxonomy (NCBI): domain Eukaryota; kingdom Metazoa; phylum Chordata; class Actinopteri; order Acropomatiformes; family Pempheridae; genus Pempheris; species Pempheris klunzingeri. Next base: position 100,877 of record NC_092035.1, read on the forward strand.
CCATGAGACTGAACAGTCTTTTGTCAAATGTCCAGCAGAGCTCTGATCGATGTTCTCAGGATCTTCTGAGGTTTTACTTCCTCCTGGTGAGTCCTTCAAATGTGGTTCCCCCTCCGCAGTCACTTTAATACCCGTCATCTGACCTGTGGATTCTTGGTCAACTGTATTATGCTGATCTGACACATTTTCTGCAACCTTCTTTAACAGCTCCTCCAAATCTGAGATGCACTGATTGAGCGGTTTGGGGACATCTGGAAAACCTTGACTTTCAATAATCCCTCTCAGCATGCTTTGAATCACATTTTCCAAACCGCTCCAGTCCTTCAACATCTCCACAGGTGACAGAGTCGATGACTTTGGTGTTTCTGTCTGGTTGTTGCGCACAAGGCGTTCAGAGGAATCGTCTCGAATCTTTTCCTGTATACGAACAGCTTCTCTAACTGGTTGCCCGTCATAAATCCTCCCATTCTCAGGTTTCTCAGGTGTACCCAACTTTTCCCCAACGGTTGTCTCCTCTGCTGATAGGAATGATTCAGATTGTTTCAGTTTGGCTTTAATGCTGGGGCCTTCAGCCGCACCACAACAACTTGAATCGCCCTCGTTCTTTAAGGCTCCATCCTCATTTCGGGTATTTCCCAAATTCTCTGAAAGAGAGGTCTCACCCACCAATACAACCGTCTCATTTTCTACCAAATCTGTGAGGACTTCTATATCTTCATCTTCAGAACCTCCTTCATCAATCTCAGCCATTTTGTCGACAAATTCATTTTTTTCCAAACTGTCCACTGATGTTCGAGTACTGAACTTATCTATTTTATTGTCGTCTGCACCCAAAGCTGGAAAATCAGCCTGGTTTGACCCAGCAGACGCTTTTAGTCTAGATTCACTGGTTCTGCCTTCAAAGGCATGATCGTCAACAATTAATCGGACAGACTTCGGGTCTCCCAACTGAGCAGCAGTTTCTGGCTCATTTTTCACCTGTTTTTTAATTCCTTCATTTCTTAACAGAGAACTGATGTCCTGTCGGATATGAAATGAGCTCAGTTGATCCTTTTCACTTCCTTTGTTTCTCATTTGTTTCCTTGCGCCCTCGTTTTGCCTTTCTCTGGCCTGTTTATCTAAACCCTGGACTGGTTTTGTGTCTGATCTGGTGTGGTTGCTGCTGGAAACAGAGCGTTTATACATCCAGCACAAACTGTACTTCACGTCGTCCGATGGGAGTTTGCTGCCCTCTGCTGGCCGCCTCTCCCGAACTTTCCCTGAAAGATCATGAAGGAGACGTTGGACGACCAAACACATCTGACTGGTTAAAGATGATAAAAGGTGGGAGAATTTAAGTGTAATTAACATTGGGAATTAACCCAAACCGAGTGGACGAGATGAATCAACGTCGTGATCACAGAAGAATTAAAGGAACGTTCCTGTTTGACGATGGCGGCGTGTTAGAAAACATCAAACCTGAACAAGACGCTCAGCTGATCGAGAGCATCGAACTTTCTCATCAGAAAATGAAACGAAAAGGATTAAGAGGCATGCATTTGTTAAAGGCACATTTAAACATTGTGTATTTTATTCCAAAAGACAGATTTAGCTGATTCGTTTAAAGGAAAACCTCTATTTTTGCCTCATGGAAGCCGTTCAGTCAAGATAAGTTCAGGATCAAGATTTGACTTTAAATGTCCGAATTTAAGCCAAATTAGTCAAATTTTAATCTTGGCCTCATAATCTTAATTTATTTTTTGTATTTTCACTTAAGACTTGATTAAGTATCTCATAATTCTGACTTTAACTCAGTATCTGATAATTGAACATGAATCTTTGAGTCAAAACAGTCAAATGTTTCATTTACTTTGTCAAATGTACATTTTCATTTGAGTAATTAATTATCTCAGAATTATGACACAAGCGGTGACGGCGGGCTTCCAATCGACCATGTTTATCAATCACAAACACGTTTATTCTTACCCAGCATGCTCTCTCGGCCACCGTGACACGGCTCCTGAGCCAATCGGGCGTCGGACTCCGCACTGACATCATCATCCTCTGCGTCGCCCCGTCCTGCCTCCCCATTGGTGGAGACGTCCAGGGAGACGACGACTCCGTGTTTCTGTTCAGGAGGAAATCACTGCATCATTAATAATCAATAATCTCTGATCAATTGTCTCTGGACCGTCGGCTTTGATGTCTGAGTCCGAACGTCCGTGTGATGACGTTTGGTGACATCACACAGGTACAGGAAGTGACCTCACAGAGGGGTCTTCCTCCCCTGAATACCTTCAGTAAATCTCTGAGACGGACGACGTCGTCGCTGAGCCGATCGCGCTCGATCCGAACGAGGTCGGAGATTTCCCTCTGCCTCTCTAACGCCTGAGAGGGAGGAGGAGGAGGGAGGAGGAGGAAAACATGGAGGAAGTGAAGACGAGGAGGTGAAAGAGGAAATGTGATATCAGTGTTCGTTATTGACAGACAGACAGATATAGTAGATATAGACAGATGGACTCCAGGGGGTCAGAGGTCAGAGTGCTGCCGTACCGCCATCTTCTTCTCCTTCCACTGCAGAACCTCCTGCAGGTCAGAAACCTCCTGACAGTAAGAGCTGCTCTTCATCCGGAGCTCTGACACCTCCTGGAGGAGGAGGAGGAGGAGGAGAGAGAGAGAGAGAGAGAGAGAAGGAGGAGGAGGAGGGACAGACGAGGGGTTAAAGGAACAAGAGGATGAAGAAGAGTCAGAGCTAGTATTGTTAGAGGTGAAGGTCGTACAGCAGACTCCTAAAGATGGCGCCTCCTTCCTGGCCGTCCTGACCTTTGACCTGATCTGATGTTGACATCATAACCACAACTGAGGAACACCTGTGGGCCCAGGATGGATCCCTGAGGTTCTCCACATGCTCATCACACCCACTAGACTGGACACACTGCTCTCCATCCACAGCACGCCAACACCCCCCTTCACACGGATCCCCACCTGTCCACCCCCCTTCACATGGATCCCCACCTGTCCACCACCTGTCCACCACCTGAGCACCACCTGGTCTTCATCTGGACTTCCTGTTTAGTTTCCCTGTCTATTTCCTGTATTTTTCCCATGTATTTCTGTGTACTTCCCATGTACTGTGCACTTCCTGTGTACTTCCCGTGTAATCTGTGTACTTCCCGTGTACTCTGTGTACTGACTGTGCACTTCCCGTGTACTTTCCGTGCACTTCCTGTGTACTTTCCGTGTAATCTGTGTACTTCCCGTGTACTGACTGTGTACTTCCCGTGTACTTCCCGTGTACTGACTGTGTACTTCCCGTGTACTCTGTGTACTGACTGTGTACTTCCCGTGTACTTCCCGTGTACTTCCTGTGTACTTCCCGTGTACTTCCTGTGTACTGACCGTCAGCAGCTCTTCAGTCTGCCTCAGAGTTTCCTTCATCTCTTTAAACTGGAACTGAAGAACAGTGTGAGTCTGACGCTCTCGCTCCAGCTCCTGAAACACAGAGGTTAGAGTACACACGTTTACTGCATGTGGTACACACAGTACACACGTTTACTGCATGTGGTACACACGTTTACTGCATGCGGTACACACGTTTACTGCATCTAGCACACACAGTACACACGTTTACTGCATCTGGTACACACAGTACACACGTTTACTGCATCTGGTACACACACAGTACACATGTTTACTGCATCTAGTACACACAGTACACACGTTTACTGCATCTAGTACACACAGTACACACGTTTACTGCATCTGGTACACACACAGTACACGCAGTACACACTCTCCATTTTAACAAAAGTTACAGAATGAACCAAACCCCATTCATTTTTGTATGTATTTTAGTTTACATCTGTATATGATTATAGACACGTGTGACCCCGCTGTGACCCCTGACCTTGTTGCTATGGTCACAGTGTCGCCGTGACTCCCAGAGCAGCTCCTCCATGGCGCTGAGCTCCTCCTTCAGAGTTTCCACCTGATACATCAGAGTCGACTTCTCGTTGTGGAGCTGAGCGTTCGAAACCATCGCTTTACGGTACTTCTCCTCCGCCTCCCCCAGGGACTCCTGGAACCAATCATTATCATCTTCATCTTCATCATCACCACCACCACCATCATTATAATCACCAATATCATCATCATCACCATCCTCTTCCTGTGTGTATTTTACTGCAGAACTTCCTGTGTGTATTTTACTGCAGTACTTCCTGTGTGTATTTTACTGCAGTACTTCCTGTGTGTATTTTACTGAAGTACTTCCTGTGTGTATTTTACTGCAGTACTTCCTGTGTGTATTTTACTGCAGTACTTCCTGTGTGTATTTTACTAAAGTGCTTCCTGTGTGTATTTTACTGCAGAACTTCCTGTGTGTATTTTACTAAAGTACTTCCTGTGTGTATTTTACTAAAGTACTTCCTGTGTGCATTTTACTAAAGTACTTCCTGTGTGCATTTTACTAAAGTACTTCCTGTGTGTATTTTACTAAAGTACTTCCTGTGTGTATTTTACTGCAGAACTTCCTGTGTGTATTTTACTAAAGTACTTCCTGTGTGTATTTTACTGAAGTACTTCCTGTGTGTATTTTACTAAAGTACTTCCTGTGTGTATTTTACTGCAGAACTTCCTGTGTGTATTTTACTAAAGTACTTCCTGTGTGTATTTTACTGAAGTACTTCCTGTGTGTATTTTACTGAAGTACTTCCTGTGTGTATTTTACTAAAGTACTTCCTGTGTGTATTTTACTAAAGTACTTCCTGTGTGTATTTTACTGCAGAACTTCCTGTGTGTATTTTACTACAGTACTTCCTGTGTGTATTTTACTGCAGAACTTCCTGTGTGTATTTTACTGCAGAACTTCCTGTGTGTATTTTACTGCAGTACTTCCTGTGTGTATTTTACTGCAGAACTTCCTGTGTGTATTTTACTAAAGTACTTCCTGTGTGTATTTTACTAAAGTACTTCCTGTGTGCATTTTACTAAAGTACTTCCTGTGTGTATTTTACTGCAGAACTTCCTGTGTGTATTTTACTGAAGTACTTCCTGTGTGTATTTTACTAAAGTACTTCCTGTGTGTATTTTACTGCAGAACGTCCTGTGTGTATTTTACTGCAGAACTTCCTGTGTGTATTTTACTAAAGTACTTCCTGTGTGCATTTTACCTAAGTACTTCCTGTGTGTATTTTACTGCAGAACTTCCTGTGTGTATTTTACTAAAGTACTTCCTGTGTGTATTTTACTGCAGAACTTCCTGTGTGTATTTTACTGCAGTACTTCCTGTGTGTATTTTACTGCAGAACTTCCTGTGTGTATTTTACTGCAGTACTTCCTGTGTGTATTTTACTGAAGTACTTCCTGTGTGTATTTTACTAAAGTACTTCCTGTGTGCATTTTACTAAAGTACTTCCTGTGTGTATTTTACTGCAGAACTTCCTGTGTGCATTTTACTAAAGTACTTCCTGTGTGTATTTTACTGAAGTACTTCCTGTGTGTATTTTACTGAAGTACTTCCTGTGTGTATTTTACTGCAGTACTTCCTGTGTGTATTTTACTGCAGAACTTCCTGTGTGTATTTTACTGCAGTACTTCCTGTGTGTATTTTACTGCAGTACTTCCTGTGTGTATTTTACTAAAGTACTTCCTGTGTGTATTTTACTGAAGTACTTCCTGTGTGTATTTTACTGCAGTACTTCCTGTGTGTATTTTACTGCAGAACTTCCTGTGTGTATTTTACTGCAGTACTTCCTGTGTGTATTTTACTGCAGTACTTCCTGTGTGTATTTTACTAAAGTACTTCCTGTGTGTATTTTACTAAAGTACTTCCTGTGTGTATTTTACTGCAGAACTTCTTGTGTGTATTTTACTGCAGAACTTCCTGTGTGTATTTTACTGCAGTACTTCCTGTGTGTATTTTACTGCAGTACTTCCTGTGTGTATTTTACTGCAGTACTTCCTGTGTGTATTTTACTGCAGAACTTCCTGTGTGTATTTTACTAACGTACTTCCTGTGTGTATTTTACTAACGTACTTCCTGTGTGTATTTTACTAACGTACTTCCTGTGTGTATTTTACTAACGTACTTCCTGTGTGTATTTTACTAACGTACTTCCTGTGTGTATTTTACTAACGTACTTCCTGTGTGTATTTTACTAAAGTACTTCCTGTGTGTATTTTACTAACGTACTTCCTGTGTGTATTTTACTGCAGAACTTCCTGTGTGTATTTTACTAACGTACTTCCTGTGTGTATTTTACTGCAGAACTTCCTGTGTGTATTTTACTAACGTACTTCCTGTGTGTATTTTACTAACGTACTTCCTGTGTGTATCTTACTAAAGTACTTCCTGTGTGTATTTTACTAAAGTACTTCCTGTGTATTTACTAACGTACTTCCTGTGTGTATTTTACTAACGTACTTCCTGTGTGTATTTTACTTAAGTACTTCCTGTGTGTATTTTACTGAAGTACTTCCTGTGTGTATTTTACTGCAGTACTTCCTGTGTATTTACTAACGTACTTCCTGTGTGTATTTTACTAAAGTACTTCCTGTGTGTATTTTACTAAAGTACTTCCTGTGTATTTACTAACGTACTTCCTGTGTGTATTTTACTTAAGTACTTCCTGTGTGTATTTTACTGAAGTACTTCCTGTGTGTATTTTACTAACGTACTTCCTGTGTGTATTTTACTGCAGTACTTCCTGTGTATTTACTAACGTACTTCCTGTGTGTATTTTACTAAAGTACTTCCTGTGTGTATTTTACTAAAGTACTTCCTGTGTATTTACTAACGTACTTCCTGTGTGTATTTTACTAAAGTACTTCCTGTGTGTATTTTACTGCAGTACTTCCTGTGTATTTACTAACGTACTTCCTGTGTGTATTTTACTAAAGTACTTCCTGTGTGTATTTTACCTTCATGTCCCTGATTGACGCCTCTGTTTCCACGGAGAACGACGTGTCACAGCTTCCTCGGCGGGACGAGGCTCCGCCCAGAGAGGCCAGCGTGGCGGCGGAGAGCGTCGACGCCGTCCTGGACGCCTGAGGAAGAAGAGGAGGAGAGACATCTTCATCATCACCATAACCACCATCATCTTTGTCGCTCTGTCTTTAAAGAGTCCAAGGCGTCCTCGGCGCAGGAGGAAGTGACATCATTGTCACGCCTCTCTTTAGCATGTTTCAAATTAAAATTCAAATAAATTTTAAAAAATCTACATTATAAAAAATCTAAATTAAGGAAATAAAATGTAAAAATCACTTAACAGAATTTTAAATGTTTGTAAAATGAACCAAACGATGTTTTATTTTGTTACATTTAAGTGAATTAACAGTTTTCTACTTTTAATCACTCGTTAGCAGGATCAAACTCATCGACTTACTTTGTCCAGGAAGTCTCTGTCAGGTCTCTCCTCCACCTGAACGCACACACACACACACACACGTTATTGATCCATCAGAGACTGATCGGACTGTGTCACCATGGAAACACGTATTTAAAGGGTTCAATAAACTTTATTGACTGAAGCTGCATGTGGACAACATGGCTACCAGGTGGAGCCAGACTCCAGGCTGACATGGTGCCAGTGAGGACTTAAGATCGGTTATTGATCAGTTATCGATCGGTCAATAAAATAAAACAGAGAACCAGGAGGGAGGGGGGAGACGGTCAGACAGACACCCAGAGAAGAGAGCTCACCACGGGGCTCGCACGAGCTGAGCTGGCCCTGGAGGAGGCCCGAGACCCCGAACCCAGGAGGCCCCCGTAGTCTGACGGCTGGGGGGGTGGGGGTGACGAGAGGAGGAGGAGACAGGAAGTTAGGAGGTGAGAAAGGAGAGGAGGAGAAGACAGCTGTTAGTTAATGAACAGAAAATCAATCAGCTGATCTAATCTGATCAATAGTCGTTTGAGTGACCATTGATCAGCTTCCTGGTGTGAGTGTTTGTGAATTCTTTAATCGATAACAATGTTGATCTGATCATCAGCAGGATGAAACTAAAGGGCCAGTACACACAAATCCACTATCAGGAAGTGGGGCTCTGACTGGCTGGCTACCATCAGCCCGGCCAATCAGAGCCCCACTTCCCGCTCTGTGGGCTGGACTTGGTCTACCCAGTGATCTACTTCTATCTACGGACAGCACAGACGCCACCGACAGACAGGAAGTGATGTAAGAGACCGACCCTGTAGCTGAGATAGCGAGGAGCTTCAGCGAACACTGAGGGCTGCAGACAAGAGGAGCACACCAGACTTCATTCATAAAACGGCCACATTTAGCTTCAGTCAAACAGACTGCAGAGATTCAGCAGGAAGTGACTTCTCACTTCCTGTAGAGCATCAGTCTGTTGCTATGGTTACCTCAGCTGCTACTGCTACTGTTGGTGGACATATTTAAGTCTAATGTTTGTTGTTGTTTTGTTTTTATTTTGGAGTGTGATGTTTTTAAATGAATCAGCTGACTACAGACATGTGACCTGCAGCTGTTATTGATTATTGATTGGCTGCAGTCTGATCTGTGTGCGTTTACTGTCTGACCTGTGACCTGCTGCAGTCTGCTGACATCTATATAATCCTGTTTGAGGTATGTGAGAGGGATCACGTCCAGCGGTTTGTGGGAAAAAGCTACTGTGGGTCTTAGCTACTGAACCTGTTTTTATTTCAGTATCTGAGCCTCCTCTGCAGAACTCCATTCAAAAAAGTCATGTTTTTAAATGTATGCATGTGTAAATGAGAGACTCACCCTGAAGCTGCCTCGGCTGCCCACAGACATCCTCTCTTCATCATCTGACATCTGCACACACACAAAAACACACAAAAACATGTTAACGGAGACAACATCCTCCAGCCTGGATCTGGACCTGGACCTAGTCCTGGTCTAGGTCCAGGTTCCAAACATTACACCTCTAAATGTTTGATTGGTTGTTTTTCTGTTTTCTGTCTCACTAACTGAATGTTTTGGGGTTTTGGACAAACTAAGACGTCAAAAGGGACGACTGTGGCGGCCATGTTGGAAGTCCTCAGCTTCACTGAATGAATACACAGCCTCGTTAACTCGTTATTAATTAAACATCGGCTCAGGATGAGCTCCCTTATGACATCACTCATCACCAAAGGTTAAAGGAAAAACCCAGTGCGGGAACAGGAAGTGGCAGAGACCAAACAGGAAGTGAAGTATAAAACTAAAGTGACGACAGACGGAGATACAGACCGACGTGTGTCTCCGTGAGTGGCGAGAGTACCGCTCACTGTCCTCCTGAAAGGCCACGAAGAAGAACAACAGACAAGTTAGAGGAAGAAGAAGAAGAAGAGGCTGTTAATTATCTTAAAAACAGGGAAACTTCCTGTCAGACATGCTGGGGGGTTTAAACCATGCAGTGTAAGCACACACACACACACACGTATGTTTGGCCTTCAAAATAAAAGAAAATGATTAAAAAAAAAAACAGGACAAGCAGCAGACAGAGGAGGGGGAGGATGAAGAGGGGGAGAAAGGGGAGGGGGAGGATGGGGTGGAGGATGAAGAGCGGGAGGAGGGGGAGGTCTGCTAATCTGTCAGACGTGGATTAAACAGGCTGTTAATCCATGTGTGAGTCAGTCTGAGCGCGTGCAGAACAACAACAACAAACAGATGTAGCTGCAACAAACAGCAGCTACATCCTGCTGACTCATGGAGACCTCCTGTCTGTTACTGGGTACACTGGGCAGACTGGGCAGACTGGGCAGACTGGGCAGACTGGGCAGACTGGGCACACTGGGCACACTGGGCACACTGGGCACACTGGGCACACTGGGTACACTGGGTACACTGGGCACACTGGGCACACTGGGCACACTGGGCAGACTGGGTACACTGGGCACACTGGGCACACTGGGCAGACTGGATACACTGGGTACACTGGGCAGACTGGGTACACTGGGCAGAATGGGTACACTGGGCAGACTGGGTACACTGGGCAGACTGGGCACACTGGGCAGAATGGGTACACTGGGCAGACTGGGTACACTGGGCAGACTGGGCACACTGGGCAGACTGGGCACACTGGGCAGAATGGGCACACTGGGCAGAATGGGCACACTGGGCACACTGGGCACACTGGATACACTGGGTACACTGGGCAGACTGGATACACTGGGTACACTGGACAGACTGGGTACACTGGGCAGACTGGATACACTGGGTACACTGGACAGACTGGGTACACTGGGTACACTGGACAGACTGGGTACACTGGGCAGACTGGATACACTGGGTACACTGGACAGACTGGGTACACTGGACAGACTGGGTACACTGGGCAGACTGGGCAGACTACAGCTGATCAGACACAAGGTTTTCATGAGTCAGACAGCAGCTCATTCTACTGTTCACCGCAGTCCTAAAGAGTCCTAAAGAGTCCTGAAGAGTCCTAAAGTGTCCTAAAGAGTCCTAAAGAGTCCTGAAGAGTCCTAAAGAGTCCTAAAGAGTCCTAAAGAGTCCTACTTTACACACTTAGAGACACTTTACACTCTGTACTTCAACTTTTGTATCGTACTCTGGCAAAGTAATGTCCTTCGGGATCAATAAAGTTGATCTTATCTTATCTTAAAGAGTCCTAATGTGTTCTCAAGTGTCCCAAAGTGTCCTAAAGTGTCCCAAAGTGTCCTAAAGAGTCCTCAAGTGTCCCAAATAGTCCTCAAGTGTCCCAAAGTGTCCTAAAGTGTCCTAAGTTTCCTCAAGTGTCACAAATAGTCCTCAAGTGTCCCAAAGTGTCCTAAAGTGTCCTAAAGAGTCCCAAAGTGTCCTAAAGAGTCCCAAAGTGTCCTAAAGAGTCCTCAAGTGTCCCAAATAGTCCTCAAGTGTCCCAAAGTGTCCTAAAGTTTCCTCAAGTGTCACAAATAGTCCTCAAGTGTCCCAAAGTGTCCTAAAGAGTCCTAAAGAGTCCCAAAGTGTCCTAAAGAGTCCCAAAGTGTCCTTAAGTGTCCCAAATAGTCCTAAAGTGTCCTCAAGTGTCCTAAAGTGTCCTCAAGTGTCCTAAAGAGTCCTAAAGGTTGCACCGTCAGTCCTACCATCCACTGTTCAATGTGGCCCCACTTATTATCCAGACCATAATACTTCTGTAGGAGGAAGAGGAGGAGGAAGAGGAGAAAATGTTAGAACCGGTGATAAAATTCAGATTTGAAGAGAAAAAGGGGTGCGTTTGTTTTAAACTTCCTGGCGTGGCCAGTGGGTGGGGCTCCCTCAGAGCTCATTATGCTGGGTGAGCAGAAGAGCCCACCCGCCTGGTGCCGCCAGGCAAGTAAAACAAGCACAATGGAGCATTTAAGGTGGAGCGGAGAAGTTAGTCGTACCTTGTGGCTGTGAAACAGCTACAGGAGGCGGGAGGAGACACAAAAGGGAGAGACTGAGGGTTAGAAAGAAGGTCGGAGGTCAGAGGTGTGTTGGTGTTAAGTTAATAACAGCCGTTATATCGCTCTCTGCTCACACACCAGACTCCATTCACAAAAACAGGGATTTTAGCTCACAGGACACTGGAGCTGCAGGTCTGCTGCTGCCTCCATCAGTCAGTGTGTCTGTGTTGTTGTCTGTGACACAAATGTTGAGTTGGTTCTGAAATGACCCTTTAAAACACCAAAGTCACAAAACAACACGAACAGACTGACTGAGGGAGGCAGCAGCAGAGCAGCAGCTCCTCTGTCTGGTGATTTTGCTTCAGTGTGAAGCGTTAAAATTACAAAACGTCGTCTGAGCCACCACATCTGACAGAACTTAAAGGACCATTCCACTGTTTGAAAACTCACCAAAAAACACATCATACTGTTCAATATGTTGGATTGACACGTTAATAACTTTCAGAGCTGAAAAACAACATTAACTTGATTATTTCACCTATTTTTAATCAAACTTTCACCACGAAATGTTTAAAATCCTCCAATTTCATTAAAAACTTCTTCAGTTTTTAATTTCATTGTAATTTAAAACGTTCTGTAACATCTGGGGAGGGTCGTAACATCAGCTCAAAGTATTTTGTGTTTTTACAGTTAATATAACGTAACAGCTGTGAATTCATCTGTTGTTTAAGGAGACGTTTCTATTCAATCAGATTAAAAAGTTCAACTAAATGTAAAGTGAAAAGTTGCAGCTTGTAACAGAATGATGATGAGGTTACTCACCAGAGAGAACAGAGGAACAGTAAGATCCACACTGAGTGACGGACCGATGATTAAAGCACATTTACACCCCGTTACCTCACACACGCTCTGACCTTTGATCCCAAACGGACTTTAAAGGGACGGTTCACACTGTTTGAAGTGTGGCTGTGTGAGGTCTTTATCCATGGTCAGTGTATTATTTTACATCGCCGTCACACGGCCCTTTCTGACAGGGAAATGAAGCCAGTCTCTCTTATCTTTGCTGTCTTTAAAGCCACCAGACTCCATTCACACATTTTTTTTCGATTTTACCTCACAGAATATTGGAGTTCAATGTGCTACTGCTGCCTCCATCTATGAGCTAACATGTTAGTCTGGATCTGAACTGTCCCTTTAAAACACCAAAGTCACACAATAACACAAACTAACTAACCGATGGAGGCAGCAGCAGACCAGCAGCTCCTGTGGTCTCTGAGAAATAAAATCACTATTTTTTCAATGGAGTCTGGTGTAAGAATGGACTGACTACAACCCGAACTGTCCCTTTAACTGTAGAGACTGACCCACAGGTAAACTAGCCTACTGACTCCTTTCACTAGTGCCACTATGGCTGACGCTTCTACTCCCTTCAGCGGTGTTACATTTTTTAAAAATGCCACTTCCACTCCTTTCAGTGGTTACAGTTTATTCAACACTTTCTTTACTGCCTGTTTTACCTGCCACTTCAGGTGACACTTCCACTCCTTTCAGTGGTTACAGTTTATTCAACACTTTCTTTACTGCCTGTTTTACCTGCCACTTCAGGTGACACTTCCACTCCTTTCAGTGGTATCACATCTTAGAACATCATTTAATGAGCCGCCACTTCAGCTCCTTTCATCTGGACCAGAATCAAAACTTTATTCACATTTTTCTTTTTAACCAGTTCACTTCCTTGTTTGTCAGAGCCAACAGCCAATCAGACAAGCCTCCTGTGGATCAATGGGGTGACAGGAAGTGAAGCGTGTGTTGACAGTGCTTTCAGAATAAAAGCCTGCTGACCTCTTTCTGTTGTCTCTCCAGCTCCTTCATCCTGATCTCTCGGGCCTCGGCTCTCGCTGCTCTCTTCGCCGCCAGCCGCGCCTCCGCCTGATCACAGATCAACAGGGTTATTGATTACCAATGACACCACATCATTTACAGAGATCAATATTATCATCAATAAACATTCAACTTTATTGATCGCTGTGGAGGGTTGTTAAACTTGATTGAATGCTGTGTTTCAGCTGGTCGGTCAGCTGAAGAGTTGAGAAGAGGTGTAAACAGTGAGGATGATGATGTTTTGATCCAGATGATGAAGATCTGTGTCAGTCAGATTAATGCTGGTGCTGCTGCAGAGGATTAAAGGATGGAGGTCACACACACACACTCTGTCTGTCTGTCTGTCCCAGAGGGCCACCATCACTGAGGACACGCTCAACATCACTCACACCAGACTCCATTCAAAAATGACACTATTTAAGCAGAAACAATAAACTCTTGGCTGTCAGACACAGACAGACACACACAAACAGAGACACAGACAGACAGACACACAGAGACAGACACACACAGACAGACACAGACACAGACAGACAGACAGAGACACAGACACACACACACAGAGACACAGACAGACAGACACACACAGACAGACACAGACACAGACAGACACACAGAGACACAGACACACACAGACAGACACACACACAGACAGACAGACAGACACACAGACAGACACAGACAGACACACAGACAGACACACACACACACACACACACACAGAGACACAGACAGACAGACACAGACAGACACACAGAGACACAGACAGACACACACACACACACAGACACAGACACACACACAGACACAGACACACACAGACACACAGAGACACAGACAGACACACAGACAGACACAGACACACACAGTCAGACACAGACACAGTCAGACACAGACAGACACACAGAGACACAGACAGACACACAGACAGACACACAGTCAGACACACAGACAGACACACACACAGACAGACACAGACACACACACAGACACAGTCAGACACAGACACAGACACAGACAGACACACACACAGACAGACACAGACACAGACACAGACACAGACACAGACACAGACACAGACACAGACACAGTCAGACACAGACACAGACACAGACAGACACACAGACAGACACAGACACAGACAGACACAGACACAGTGACCAGTGAAACCGGATGTTCTCTCTGAGTTTCTGATCAGAGGACGACAGCAGTTTGGAAAACTAGAAGAGAAAAAGGAGTTTTGTTTGTGTGTTTAAGGCGAAAACATTAAAAGTGTTTCTTCCATCACATAAACAGTTTTAATGTGAAAAGTGTTGCCGTGGCTCCCGCTTCTTCTCTACCAGTGTTTCTGTATGTTCATGTATTTAGCTGCCGTCTTTCAGTGCGTTTGGTGCTCTCTGTACATTTGGTGTTTTTCTGAGTGGAGTTTGGTCTGTCAGACGGAGGCGGCCGTGTGAATGTGACTAAACCGGTTTCCAGCCTCTTTGTTTGTCTGCTCAGTCATGAGACTCAACAGGTTTCAAACACGTCACTCCTCCTTCATCATCATCATCATCATCATCATCATCAGGGTGTGGGCTCCAAGGTGCTGTGACTTTTACTCCACTGCACTAAACAGTGACGTTAAAATCTGTCAAATCTAAACTGGAGTTTGGTGGAAACCAAGAAGTCTGACCTTCATCCTCCTCCTCCTCACTGATCATGTCGGCCTCGTCCTGCTGTGTGTGTGTGTGTGTGTGTGTGTTCTACCTGTACCAATTATCCATTCATTACATAAGTAACTGATAGATTGATTATGATTGATTATTGGATCTTTCTAAAGAATAAACACATGAGACTGGTTAGATTCTGTCAGCTGCAGCATCCTGGAAGGTCCTGGAAGGTCCTGGAAAAGCCTTGGATGCCGTTTTAGTAACCACAGGGGAGGGGGAGGAGGAGGAGGAGGAGTCAGCAGCTCTTTCATCATTTTCACATTCCAGAGTCAGAATGTAGGACGAAGAGCACATGAACAATAACATGAACACACACACACACACACACACACACACACGGAGGACAAAGAGTGTTTTGTTTTGATGAGCCTTCCTGTCATCAGAGAAGCTCTGATCAGAGGACGTGATCATGTGATCAATACTCTGTCAATAGATCAATAATGCAGCAGCATTATACAAGAGGAACAATGAGACCATCCAGTCCAGACTTCCATTGAAAAAAGGCCTAAAATAAGCAGCTGAGCAGTGAGAGCATCACGCTGAACTCCGTTCATTTATCACCGACTTTAACTCCTCTGACTCTCTTCAGTTCATTAACCTCGTTTTATGGATCTTCATGTATTGATTACTGATCAGGTGTTTCCGGTCTGCAGTGCCGTCGCAGGTTGTTTTAGTGCAGCAGATTCTCCGCAGTGTCACACTCTCCTCCTATCAGATCTAATCATGAATCACATCGATAATTGAATCGATTAGCAGCCTCACCTCTCGGGCGATCTGGTTGAGAGCATCGTCCTCTGCGGTGAGCTTCTCGCGGTTCGGGATCCTCTTCCTGCCCGGTCCCTGGGTCCCCATGGTCCAGGAGGGGTTTACCGGGAGCCGGATTATCCACAGAGGTCTCCTGAGGTCTGGATCATACGGACCCGGAACTCTGGAGCAAAGCCAGTGATGAATAAAACTGTTTGAGTCTAAAATCTGTGATTTTTCAAGCGCAAATCTGCAGGGTCAGCTTCTCTCTTCTTCCAGCTGGTGCCTCAGGTCCCCACCGTTGGGGGGGTCATCACCGCGGGCCGAATTATCCACAAAGGTCTCCTGCAGCCCGCAACATCACACATGTGCAGTCAGGCTGGGAGAAAACACTAAATAAAGCAGTTTGACTTTAGAAACAGATCTTTTTCTGATGCAGTTCGGTCACCTTCTGCCGGCTGGTGATCCTCAGGTCTCCACCGGTGGGGGGGTCATCACCGGGGCTCCTCAGGTCCGAAACATCCGGAGCCGGAAAAACACCGAACAAACGTGTGTGAGGTCAAACCTTCAGACTCGGAGGATGACCGGAGCGGCTGCGGGCCGCGCGGCCGCCGCCGTTCATCCCGGTGCAGCTAACGCTAGCTTCCGTTAGCCCGCTGCCGACCGTCACTGCCGGCAAACCGGAATGGCAGAAACGTTAAAAAGCGCCGGTCGGAGCTCCGGTTGCCTCCGGTCACATGCCTCCGTCACCGCAGCGGCCGGTAACGGCGTTAATCCACCTCAGCTCCTGAGGGGGAGGAACCGCGGCGCGTCTCCCCGGGACCGTGAAGTAAACACGGGTTAGGCTGCCAGGTGAGCCGCAGGTGGGCTGGTTCCGGTCCGTGAAGGCATCCCGACCCCACGGCCCGCAGTGTGACGGAGACACAGGAGGGAGGGGGGGGCTTTTACTGTGGAGGGAGGAAGTCCACTCCAATTTACACATAATTAGATAGACACCGGAAGTGAATTCAAAATAAAAGCCGTTACCGGTCCAATAATAATTTATTTTCAATGAAAATGAAACGGTCCTAAAACCTCTTCCCAAATATGTCATCAGGTGTAAGATATATATCAATAACGTCATCGAAACTAAACAATATTCATTCATTCATCAATGAAATTAAATGAAAACTAAAATAGAGTAAAATTTATTATAATTAACTAAAATAAAATGAAATTCATGTAAAAGTAATTGATTGAATTTAAAGTAACAACCCCTGACAAAAAACTAAAGTTTAAAGTATTGATAATGATGAAGATAAAGAGTAGACTGAACACTGCTTCCGGAATACATTTCAAAATAAAAGCACCACGTTGTAGCCTTTTATTTTGAAGGCAGGATCAATAATCAATAACTGAGCCCAGAGTTTATGGAAGAGTTTATTGATCAGAAAGCCAAAAACTGACACTTATTATTGCGATCAATACAGTATTTCATCTCATCTGTAGTCAATAATTCAAACAAACTAAACAACATCAAATCTTATCAATACTGATCAATAACATCCAGTTTACAATCAGCAGTCAGATCAATCAATGGAAACAGCTGGACAAGGACATGATTCATTTAGTGGATCTGACACTTATCGATCGTATCAGAAGTGATGAGAAACACCGAATCAATAATCAGATCAATCAATCAATCAATCAATCAGATCAAACAATAATCAACACACAGCTGATCACAATAAAATAAGGAAGCTCAATGATACCGAGATTTCATTCATTCAGTTTGTTAATAAATCAAAATAAAGTCCCACTGATTAATTTTCAACTTTGATTAAATTGATTCTCTAATCAATAGAATTTTAATCAAACTTATTAAAACGTTTTCAGTTATTTTATTTTATTTCAGTTTTCTTCTCACTTTTGTTTTTATTCATTTTGTGATGGTGAATCAAACTTTTAGAATTATTTTAACAACATTTAAATAGACGTTTACGTTTTATAAACTATGAATCAATTATAGAAATTGATCGATTATCAAAAGTAAAATTTGGGGACTAAACGTTGAATTTGAGGAAAATCAGAAAAATTTCAGACGACCGTCCGACGTCGGTTTTAACGTCCAAACGCTTCAACGTGGTTTTTTAACGTGGTTTTAATCTCAGTTTGACTTCAAGGAGAAAATTTCTGAGCAGGTTAAACAGACGAAGACGAAGACGAAGACGAACGTTGCAGCTTTTTGGTTTTGTTCATTTAAATCATTTAAGCAGAAAAACTGAATTTCATCTAAACTCCAGCAGGTTCTCCAGGTTCTCCAGGTTCTCCAGGTTCAGTACATGTTGCTGGACTTCCACTGAGCTCCGTTACTGTTTCCTGTCGGGAAAAAACAAAAACACGTAAATATAGAAACGACGTTAATGGATGATTAAAAAAAACTGGTTTCTCACTAAAGGGCGTCTTACTGGAAAACTCTTGTGGGGACTTCTTCCTCTGATGGGATCCAGAAACCTGCTGGATGATCAGATTACAGGTGATCACTTCACATCAAAACTTATTGATCCTCTGCGGTCTGAATAAATAAGAAATCAATATTATTAAATCAATATTTCACTAAAAACAAACGGACCTTCTTCTTTGATCCAACGGCGCTCAGAGCGGCGATCTTACTCTCGATATCTGAAACCTGCAGAGGACGAGATCATCATCATCATCATCTTCATCTTCGTTGTTAACATCATCATCAGTAGTATCATCATCATCATCATCAGTATCATCATCTTCATCTTCGTTGTTAACATCATCAGTAGTATCATCATCATCATCATCATCAGTATCATCATCTTCATCTTCATCTTCGTTGTTAACATCATCATCAGTATCATCATCATCATCATCATTAGTATTAGTATCATCATCTTCATCTTCGTTGTTAACATCATCATCAGTATCATCATCATCATCATCATCAGTATCATCATCTTCATCTTCATCTTCGTTGTTAACATCATCAGTAGTATCATCATCATCATCATCAGTATCATCATCTTCATCTTCATCTTCGTTGTTAACATCATCATCAGTAGTATCATCATCATCATCATCAGTATCATCATCTTCATCTTCATCTTCGTTGTTAACATCATCATCAGTAGTATCATCATCATCATCATCATCAGTATCATCATCTTCATCTTCGTTGTTAACATCATCAGTAGTATCATCATCATCATCATCATCATCAGTATCATCATCTTCATCTTCATCTTCGTTGTTAACATCATCAGTAGTATCATCATCATCATCATCAGTATCATCATCTTCATCTTCATCTTCGTTGTTAACATCATCATCAGTAGTATCATCATCATCATCATCATCAGTATCATCATCTTCATCTTCGTTGTTAACATCATCAGTAGTATCATCATCATCATCATCATCATCAGTATCATCATCTTCATCTTCATCTTCGTTGTTAACATCATCATCAGTAGTATCATCATCATCATCATCATTAGTATTAGTATCATCATCTTCATCTTCGTTGTTAACATCATCATCAGTAGTATCATCATCATCATCATTAGTATTAGTATCATCATCTTCATCTTCGTCGTTAACATCATCATCAGTAGTATCATCATCTTCATCTTCATCTTCGTCGTTAACATCATCATCAGTAGTGTCATCATCATCATCATCATCATCATCATTAGTATCATCATCTTCATCTTCGTCTTCGTTGTTAACATCATCATCAGTAGTGTCATCATCATCATCATTAGTATCATCTTCATCTTCATCTTCGTTGTTAACATCATCATCAGTAGTATCATCATCATCATTAGTATCATCATCTTCATCTTCGTCTTCGTTGTTAACATCATCATTAGTATCATCTTCATCATCATTAGTATCATCATCTTCATCTTCGTTGTTAACATCATCATCAGTAGTATCATCATCATCAGTATCATCATCTTCATCTTCGTTGTTAACATCATCATCAGTAGTATCATCATCTTCATCTTCGTTAACATCATCATCATTAGTATCATCATCATCATCATCTTCATCTTCGTTGTTAACATCATCATCAGTAGTATCATCATCTTCATCTTCGTTAACATCATCATCATTAGTATCATCATCATCATTAGTATCATCATCTTCATCTTCATCTTCGTTGTTAACATCATCATCATTAGTATCATCATCATCATCATTAGTATCATCATCATCTTCGTCTTCGTTGTTAACATCATCATCAGTAGTATCATCATCATCATCATCAGTATCATCATCTTCATCTTCGTTAACATCATCATCAGTAGTATCATCATCATCATCATCTTCATCTTCATCTTCGTTGTTAACATCATCATCAGTAGTATCATCATCTTCATCTTCGTTAACATCATCATCATTAGTATCATCATCATCATTAGTATCATCATCTTCATCTTCATCTTCGTTGTTAACATCATCATCAGTAGTATCATCATCTTCATCTTCATCTTCATCTTCGTCTTCGTTGTTAACATCATCAGTAGTATCATCATCATCATCATCATCATCAGTATCATCATCATCTTCGTTGTTAACATCATCATCAGTAGTATCATCATCATCATCATCATTAGTATTAGTATCATCATCTTCATCTTCGTCGTTAACATCATCATCAGTAGTATCATCATCATCATCATCAGTATCATCATCTTCATCTTCGTTGTTAACATCATCATCATTAGTATCATCATCTTCATCTTCGTTGTTAACATCATCATCAGTAGTATCATCATCATCATCATCATTAGTATCATCATCTTCATCTTCGTCTTCGTTGTTAACATCATCATCAGTATCATCTTCATCATCATTAGCATCATCATCTTCATCTTCGTTGTTAAAATCATCATCATTAGTATCATCATCATCATCATCAGTATCATCTTCATCATCTTCATCTTCGTTGTTAACATCATCATCACTAGTATCATCATCTTCATCTTCATCTTCGTTGTTAACATCATCATCAGTAGTATCATCATCATCATCATCATTAGTATCATCATCTTCATCTTCGTTGTTAACATCATCATCAGTAGTATCATCATCATCATTAGTATCATCATCTTCATCTTCGTCTTCGTTGTTAACATCATCATTAGTATCATCTTCATCATCATTAGTATCATCATCTTCATCTTCGTCTTCGTTGTTAACATCATCATTAGTATCATCATTAGTATCATCATCTTCATCATCATTAGTATCATCATCTTCATCATCATTAGTATCATCATTAGTATCATCATCTTCATCATCATTAGTATCATCATTAGTATCATCATCTTCATCGTTAACATCATCATTAGTATCATCATCATCATCTTCATCTTCGTTGTTAACATCATCATCATTAGTATCATCATCTTCATCTTCGTCTTCGTTGTTAACATCATCATCATTAGTATCATCTTCATCATCATTAGTATCATCATCTTCATCATCATTAGTATCATCATCTTCGTCATCATTAGTATCATCATCATCATCATCATCTTCATCATCATTAGTATCATCATCTTCATCATCATTAGTATCATCATCATCATTAGTATCATCATCTTCATCATCATTAGTATCATCATCATCATTAGTATCATCATCTTCATCATCATTAGTATCATCATCATCATTAGTATCATCTTCATCATCATTAGTATCATCATCATCATCATTAGTATCATCTTCATCATCATTAGTATCATCTTCATCATCATCAGTATCATCTTCATCATCATTAGTATCATCTTCATCATCATCATCATTAGTATCATCTTCATCATCATCAGTATCATCTTCATCATCATCATCATTAGTATCATCTTCATCATCATCATCATTAGTATCATCTTCATCATCATCAGTATCATCTTCATCATCATCATCATTAGTATCATCTTCATCATCATCAGTATCATCTTCATCATGTGGACATTTTCAGTCATAATTTGCTCAAACTGATCAGAATCTTTATTTCTGGTTCTTTTCTCAGGACTCATGAAGGTTTTATGATGACAGGATCGTTAATAACTTCTCATGATCAGGACTAAACATTCTCATGATCAGGACTAAACATTCTCATGATCATGACTAAACATTCTCATGATCAGGACTAAACGTTCTCATGATCAGGACTAAACGTTCTCATGATCAGGACTAAACTTTCTCATGATCAGGACTAAACGTTCTCATGATCAGGACTAAACGTTCTCATTAACATGACTAAACGTTCTCATGATCATGACTAAACATTCTCATGATCAGGACTAAACGTTCTCATGATCAGGACTAAACATTCTCATGATCATGACTAAACATTCTCATGATCAGGACTAAACGTTCTCATGATCATGACTAAACTTTCTCATGATCAGGACTAAAAGTTCTCATTAACATGACTAAACGATCTCATTAACATGACTAAATGTTCTCATTAACATGACTAAATGTTCTCATGATCAGGACTAAACGTTCTCATGATCATGACTAAACGATCTCATTAACATGACTAAATGTTCTCATTAACATGACTAAATGTTCTCATGATCAGGACTAAACGTTCTCATTAACATGACTAAACGTTCTCATTAACATGACTAAATGTTCTCATTAACATGACTAAACGTTCTCATGATCAGGACTAAACGATCTCATTAACATGACTAAATGTTCTCATGATCATGACTAAACGATCTCATTAACATGACTAAATGTTCTCATTAACATGACTAAACGTTCTCACGATCAGGACTAAACGTTCTCACGATCATGACTAAACGTTCTCGTGATCATGACTAAACGTTCTCATTAACATGACTAAATGTTCTCATTAACATGACTAAACGTTCTCATTAACATGACTAAACTTTCTCATGATCAGGACTAAACGTTCTCATTAACATGACTAAACGTTCTCATGATCAGGACTAAACGTTCTCATTAACATGACTAAACTTTCTCATGATCAGGACTAAACGTTCTCATGATCATGACTAAACGTTCTCATTAACATGACTAAACTTTCTCATGATCATGACTAAGCGTTCTCATGATCAGGACTAAACGTTCTCATGATCAGGACTAAACGTTCTCATTAACATGACTAAACTTTCTCATGATCAGGACTAAACGTTCTCATTAACATGACTAAACTTTCTCATGATCAGGACTAAACGTTCTCATTAACATGACTAAACTTTCTCATGATCAGGACTAAACGTTCTCATGATCATGACTAAACGTTCTCATTAACATGACTAAACTTTCTCATGATCAGGACTAAACGTTCTCATGATCAGGACTAAACGTTCTCATGATCATGACTAAACGTTCTCATTAACATGACTAAACTTTCTCATGATCAGGACTAAACGTTCTCATTAACATGACTAAACTTTCTCATGATCAGGACTAAACGTTCTCATGATCAGGACTAAACGTTCTCATTAACATGACTAAACGTTCTCATGATCATGACTAAACGTTCTCATTAACATGACTAAATGTTATTATTACTTGGCTGAGGCGGCTCCACCCACCTCACTCTCGGCGCTCTGGACTCTGGCGGCGGTCAGCGCCACCACGTCCTCCAGCTCTGACAGCTCCGAGTCGGTCGCCCCCCCGAAATTAGTCTTGGCGCTCTGCTCGAGTCGTCGCAGCTTCGACTCCAGTTCGTACGACTGACCGGCTGCGATGTACACCTGCACAGGTGAGACGACAGATACACCCGTGTCAGCTGACAGGCCTCCACAGCACTGACGATGAAAAGAGAAGCAGGACTGCGTCTGACTGCAAAACACACCGACTGGTTCTCCGACCATCGTTAGCTGATCATCATGATTTTATTGATTATCTATGAATGAGAATGAAAGTGAGAATCAGAATCTCGTAATTACGATTTAGCTTCTTAATAATTACGAAATTGTTTTGCTTCATTCAGGAGATAAAAATCTACATTCAATATGTTCTCATGTTTTTCTCATCCATACAGAACTGTAAACACAAGATTAATACGAAGGTTGGAAAAAAACGTAAAATATTTTTTACATTTACAAGAATCGTGAAATATAGAAGACAAATGATGAGAAAATAACTTTGCATCTCGTACAAGATTTCTTGTCTCACATTTTTCGTACTTACAATGTAATTCTACTTTTTTCTCTAACTACTAAATCATCATAAATATTTTCTGAAGACATGAATGAAATATTTTTTTGAATTCTGAGAACATTTTCCCATAATAACAACCGATGACATGCTGAACTCTTGAGGACAAAAAAGGTTTCTTAGTTACATTGTTTTACGTGATGATAAGATAATTTCCTCATAATTACGAGTCTGTTTTCTCACTCAGTAAAACCGACTGGCACTTTAAAATACGTGGATTTACAAAAACAGAAACTTGCTGTGGATTTTTCAGCCGTTTTAACAGTTGAATCTCTGTTGGATCCAAACTGGAACCAGTTGCTCCCAGCATGTTTTACAGAGACCAGTCCTGCCGTGACACAGCAGCCGGGGGGGTCAAAGCCAGTCCAGACATTTCTGTCATGCTTCAGACGAGGCGGGGGGGTTCAGCTCAGTGTGACCTTCAGACAAAGGTTAGGGGGGGAAACGAGGCGTGCAGTTTATGTTTGAAGCTTACATTTTCCTCAAGTTCCCTGAAAGCATCATCTGCTTGCTTAACGTCAGTCCCTACTAAGTGGGCCCTGTCGGCCGGCTCTGACAGGCCGAACTCAACCATTGCGTTTTCTGTGGCATTAATGGTTCTCAGGACCTCAGTGGTGAGGTCACAGAGGGCGGCGGCGGTCGATCTCTGAAAGCCATGTAGAGGGACAGATGTTAGCAGCTGGAAAACACAACATCTGATCCTGCAGCAGCTACCGGCCTGGACGCCCAAGGATGGAGACGGATCTTCCTCTGTCGGGGTTTTGTTCAGGTCACTTCGGTGTTCCTGACCTTTAACCCCATGATAATATCTCACATGCACCCTGATTTACGGGTTAAACCACAGACTGTAGAACACAAGTGGATGTGGCCGCTGTGATGTCACCCGCCGGTTTGTGGACGCCATTTTGAATCCTCCAGTGTGGCTCTACGAGCGCCGCCATCTTGGTTTTGTGGAGCCAGAAGTGACGTTTGTTCCATAAATCAGAGGACACTGACACTTCTTTACACAGACTGATACCGACCAATCAGAGGACGCTTCTTTACACAGACTGATACCGACCAATCAGAGGACGCTTCTTTATACAGACTGATACCGACCAATCAGAGGACGCTTCTTTATACAGGCTGATACCGACCAATCAGAGGACGCTTCTTTACAGACTGATACCGACCAATCAGAGGACGCTTCTTTACACAGGCTGATACCGACCAATCAGAGGACGCTTCTTTACAGACTGATACCGACCAATCAGAGGACGCTTCTTTATACAGACTGATACCGACCAATCAGAGGACGCTTCTTTATACAGACTGATACCGACCAATCAGAGGACGCTTCTTTATAGACTGATACCGACCAATCAGAGGACGCTTCTTTATACAGACTGATACCGACCAATCAGAGGACGCTTCTTTATAGACTGATACCGACCAATCAGAGGACGCTTCTTTATAGACTGATACCGACCAATCAGAGGACGCTTCTTTACGCAGACTGATACCGACCAATCAGAGGACGCTTCTTTACACAGACTGATACCGACCAATCAGAGGACGCTTCTTTACACAGACTGATACCGACCAATCAGAGGACGCTTCTTTACACAGACTGATACCGACCAATCAGAGGACGCTTCTTTACAGACTGATACCGACCAATCAGAGGACGCTTCTTTACAGACTGATACCGACCAATCAGAGGACGCTTCTTTACAGACTGATACCGACCAATCAGAGGACGCTTCTTTACAGACTGATACCGACCAATCAGAGGACGCTTCTTTATAGACTGATACCGACCAATCAGAGGACGCTTCTTTATAGACTGATACCGACCAATCAGAGGACGCTTCTTTATAGACTGATACCGACCAATCAGAGGACACTTCTTTATAGACTGATACCGACCAATCAGAGGACGCTTCTTTACGCAGACTGATACCGACCAATCAGAGGACGCTTCTTTACGCAGACTGATACCGACCAATCAGAGGACGCTTCTTTACGCAGACTGATACCGACCAATCAGAGGACGCTTCTTTATACAGACTGATACCGACCAATCAGAGGACGCTTCTTTATAGACTGATACCGACCAATCAGAGGACGCTTCTTTACGCAGACTGATACCGACCAATCAGAGGACGCTTCTTTATACAGACTGATACCGACCAATCAGAGGACGCTTCTTTATAGACTGATACCGACCAATCAGAGGACGCTTCTTTATAGACTGATACCGACCAATCAGAGGACGCTTCTTTACAGACTGATACCGACCAATCAGAGGACGCTTCTTTACAGACTGATACCGACCAATCAGAGGACGCTTCTTTATACAGACTGATACCGACCAATCAGAGGACGCTTCTTTACACAGACTGATACCGACCAATCAGAGGACGCTTCTTTATACAGACTGATACCGACCAATCAGAGGACGCTTCTTTATAGACTGATACCGACCAATCAGAGGACGCTTCTTTACAGACTGATACCGACCAATCAGAGGACGCTTCTTTACACAGACTGATACCGACCAATCAGAGGACGCTTCTTTACAGACTGATACCGACCAATCAGAGGACGCTTCTTTACACAGACTGAAGCTCCTTCTGTCTATTTTATTATTATTATTAAATCTGAAGGAATCCGACCTGATGGGGCACAGAACTACAGAATGAGGCTCAGAGGGAGTCGATCTAAACTCAGATGTCACCATCATTAATTCATAATGAGAAGTTACGGCAGAAAGAGTCGCCTACTTCCTGTTTTAGCAAACAAGATATTAAACCTGTGATGTAAAATAAAGCAACATGTTGAAGCACACAGAACTTGGCGGTTTGAGAGCGAGACAACAGCTGGAACAGCAGCAGGACATTACATCCATCTCGATGTCACACAAAAATATTCTTGTTCAGGACTTTAGATTCACAAGGAGAAAAACTGGAGTCTGTTTTAAGACAAAAAGAGTCCGTAGTATCAATAAAAAGATTTAATTTGTCAGCATCAAAAGTTTCTGACTTCTCTCAGAACCTCCAGCGGCATGTTTTCACTGTGTGGATCAACACTGCCAAACACCACTGAAGAAGAACTCTGTGGTCGTACACCTGATCCCCGCGGCTCCTCGACGGTCCAGGCAGGTAGCTGCTGACCTTCACATTTACATTTCTGAAGGTCATTAGCGAACGCAGGAGGCGGCCGGTTAGTGAGGAGGCGTTCATGCAGTCTGTTGGAAACCTGAACAACCAGCAGCGAGGTCGAGAACTTTTTTATTTCTGCTTTTGCTGTCATGTGACACTCTGATGTTGGAGTGGAGCTCTTCATGACAATAACAACATGAATATGATTAAATGTGAACATGAAGTTGGTTTTTAAAGGACGTGCTGCTGGTTCTCGGACGGTTGGGGGGGGCTGAGCAGCTGGAGCTTCATCACAAATGGGATCCTGGACGGTTCAAGCTGAACGTCTCAGCGTGACCTCAGAAACCACAACGCCAAACGAAGCCCGAAACTTCTTTGGTCACGATAACGAAGCATCATCATCACAAAACAAACCCAGACGGGCCGACGCAGGAACGGATCGTCCTGTCAGGGTTCGTTTAGTGATACCGACGCCGCTCGCTGGTCATCATCACGCTAATCACACGGCTTCGTACTAAACAATCAACAATTCTACATACTAATAGCATAGTATAGTAGTAGTATACTCGTATACTGATATGATTAATACCATTAATAATACAATACGGTTTAATGCTTCTGCTCTCAGAGCTCCAAAAGCCGTGTGACGACAACATGAGAACGTGTTTTTTATTCGCTCTGAGGAGTCAGAGAGTCTGAAAACATCCAGATTCCCATTTGCTGTGAAATCCACCTGCGATCTGAACCGTCAGTCAGTCTGCCCGTCCGTCCGTCCTACCTTCTGAGCCTCAGTGGGCATCTCATCACTGGACGAGCTCAGGTCTTTGTCCTTCAGAGACTCCAGCGTGGCGGCCGGCCCGCCCCTGACCGGACCTTTACCCGCTGAGAAGGACTTCTTCGCTGCCTCGTCATCTGACGATGGGCCCTTATCGCTCAGGTTCCCCGCCAGCTCGCTCAACTTCCTCCTCAGCTTCTCCTCCTCGTTGTGACCCGCCGGGGTCGACGTCTGACAGAGAAGATGTTTGCTGGTGACACGAACCCTTTAAAAGGCGGCAGAACTTTGATTCGTTAAGGACGTCGTTCTTTTCTCACCTCGTCAGCAGGCGTCATCTTCTCCTCCAGGCGGCTCAGCAGACTCTCGATGGCCGACATGCGTTTGTTCAGCTCGTTCATCTGCGATCAGAAGATCAACGACGATGACGGACAAAAACCGAATTTAACATTTGACTTTGAACATTAAACACGTTCAGTCACCTGTGTAACCATGGTAACCATTGTTACACGGGGGTGACTGAACACCCACTCACACCATGACTCATGCGACTTGACGACTCACATGACGACCGGGTACCGACAGGGCCCACAAGGGCCTAACGACCCTACAGTGTTTATGTGCCTGACCTGCCTACCAGTCAGTTAGAACTGGAGGCGAAACGTCTTCAAGTACCTTCAACAAGTCCACTTGACTTTTGCTCAACTCCTAAGGGAGCACTGATAGTGTTTCCATGGTAACAGTATTGGTGTAACTGGTGATGACGCTGAGAATGACAGCAGACGATTGGCTGTGAAGCAGGTGTTTGTTACGAAGACAGTGATTGGCTGTAGCGTCTTACGGGCGGGGCTTGGCCCAGGTTCTCCTGGGAGGACGCCCTGCTGTTCCGGCGCCGGTGGGGGGGCTGCTGGTACGTGGGGGGGTACCGCGGGAAGTCGTCCTCATCAGAGGTGTCGACGTACTGCTGCCGAGCAACCGAGGAGCTGATCTTAGACAGAGAGCGAGTCCGGACCATCCTGCTGTCGCCATAGTCATCTGACAGGTGAGACAGACAGGTAGGACAGACAGGTAGGACAGACAAGGACGCACTGTGATTACTGTAGTACTGCAGTATTCTGTTGTACACTGTAGTACTGTGGGTTCTGTAGTAGTCTGTAGTAAAACTGTGTATATCCTGTGTAGCAGCATGCAGTACTGCGTGTACATGCAGTACCCGATCTCATGGCGTAGCGGTCCAGGCTCTTGCGGCGGTTCCCGCGGTGGTTGTACATGTCATAGTCCACGTCATTCCGGTAACCTCGATCATCCGGAATCTGCAGCAAGAACAAAACATCCTTATTCTGTACTCTGTGTACTTTCTGTGTACTCTGAGTACTCTCTGTGTACTCCACCTGTACGGACGGCCGCCGTGAGTGGGGGAAGTACTCCTCGGGGTCGAAGTCCAGAGGATGAACCGACAGCAGCCGTTTGCTTTTCCTCATCTGACACAAACAGAGTTCAGAGCTTCAGCGTCTCGTCTGCGTCTCGTTCACAACGTTTCACTTTGACTTCTGCTCACCGATTTGTAGCGCTGAGCCTCTGTGTCCACGTGGTCGTCCTCCGCGCCATTATACACGTCTGCAGGTTACATCAAGTGACACCATTTCATTGTCAAACAGAAACATGAAAAACCATCAAAGTGAAACGTTCCCATAGAGACTCTGAGCCGAGCGGTCGGGTCTCTGCAGCTCGTTCCGTATCTCACATTCTCAACTTCAAACTCTTTCTCTGCAGAAGCAACAACAAACTGAACATCAAACGTGTGTTTTAAAATACGTTCCCACGTCCACAAACTCTAAAACTTTAAAGTACTCAGTAAGAGTTTTCAGTATTTATGTACAAACAGTTTTAAAACAGTTTATTGACTCACGGCCGCGGACGTCTGGCATGCTCTGAGTGTCGTCGTCACGGCCGCCTGAAGAACACAAACAGAAAGTGTTATTAGCTCGTAGCATTTAGCATCAAAGGTCAAAGATCAGAGACATTTTCTCTGCAGCTGCATCATCAAAAACTGAATTATTAAAAAATGGTTTTCCTCTTAGTTTTTATGCAGCTGAACACGTTAAACACAAAGTGACTGTTCCAAACCTTCAGATTGTCAACATTAACACTGTTCACCTGTTCACCAGCTCACCTGTTCACCTGCAGCATAAACACATCCTGCCACATCGTCCAGTTTACCTGCTCTTCCTACTTTTATCTTTAACCGTCCTGTTTTCAGTCGAGTTGTTCAGCAATTCAGATATAAAATAAAAACTGTAAAATTGAATACAGTTTCCTTAAGGTGAACTAACGACGTTCTGTTGGAAACTTAGTGAGCAACAAATCATTCAATCAATCAATCAATCAGTAAAGTAAAATAAAATATAGTCTGACGGATCTCTGGTCAATAAACACATCATGTGAGTCTGAACTTTACACCCCCCCCCCCCCCCCCCCCCCCCCCCCCCCCCCCCCCCACAGGTGAGCTCAGGTGAGGTCAGACTCACCGTCTCCGTTCAGCCTCTTGTACAGTGACCTCATCACCTTGGCGCTGCCGAAACGTTTGAAGCGGTTCCTCACGTTGTCATGGTACCAGCCCACCGTCCCGATCTTCAGCACCCTGCGGACGGACACACAGCAGCGCTCTGACGCCGTCCACCTGAGCAGGTGATCACACATGCTAAGCTACGTGCTAACGCTCACCTGGTCATGCGGCAGTTGTCGCACACCCAGCCGTGCTCTTTCTTGTTGTAGCGGCTGCAGGACTTGCAGGTGAACATGAGGCAGTCCAGGCACTGGCGCTTACTGTTCACCAGGAACTTGAAGGGTTGCAGGCAACGGATGCAGTGAGAGTCTGACAGCTGAGTCTGAGAACCCAGAAGCTCCCGCTTGGTGTCCTCCTTCTCAATCTTTGTCTTCAGCTCGCTGCCGAGACAAGAGCAGGGGGAGGAAGGTCAACACCACCATCATCACCATCATCACCATCTTCACCATCATCACCACCATCATCACCACCACCATCATCTTAATCACCATCATCATCACCATCACCATCTTCACCATCACCACCACCATCATCACCATCTTCACCACCACCATCATCTTAATCACCATCATCACCATCACCACCATCATCACCACCATCACCACCATCTTCACCACCACCACCACCATCATCTTCATCACCACCACCACCACCACCATCATCTTAATCACCATCATCTTCATCACCATCACCATCTTCACCATCATCACCACCATCACCACCATCACCACCATCTTCACCACCACCATCATCATCATCACCACCACCATCATCTTAATCACCATCATCTTCATCACCATCACCATCTTCACCATCATCACCACCATCACCACCATCACCACCATCACCACCATCTTCACCACCACCATCATCTTAATCACCACCACCATCATCTTCATCCTCATCTTCATCTTCATCACCATCACCACCATCTTCACCATCATCACCACCATCACCATCTTCACCATCATCTTCACCATCACCATCTTCACCATCATCACCACCATCACCATCATCATCATCACCACCACCATCACCACCATCACCATCTTCACCATCATCACATCATCACCACCACCATCACCATCATCTTAATCACCATCATCATCACCACCATCATCACCACCATCTTCACCACCACCATCATCTTCATCACCATCATCACCACCACCATCACCATCATCTTAATCACCATCATCATCACCACCATCTTCACCACCACCATCATCTTCATCACCATCATCACCACCATCATCTTAATCACCATCACCATCATCTTCATCTTCATCACCATCACCATCACCACCATCATCACCATCTTCACCATCATCATCACCACCATCACCACCATCTTCACCACCACCACCATCTTCATCACCATCATCACCACCACCACCACCACCACCACCACCATCTTAATCACCATCACCACCATCATCACCATCTTCACCATCATCACCACCATCACCATCTTCACCGTCATCACCACCATCATCACCATCTTCACCGTCATCACCACCATCACCATCTTCACCATCATCACATCATCACCACCACCACCACCACCACCATCATCACCATCACCACCATCATCACATCATCACCACCACCACCACCACCACCACCATCATCACATCATCACCACCACCACCACCACCACCATCATCACCATCACCACCATCATCACCACCATCACCACCATCATCACCACCATCACCACCATCTTCACCACCATCATCATCACCACCACCACCATCATCTTAATCACCATCACCATCATCTTCATCACCATCATCACCACCATCTTCACCACCACCATCATCTTCATCACCATCACCACCACCATCATCTTAATCACCATCACCACCATCTTCACCATCATCACCATCTTCACCATCATCACCACCGTCACCATCTTCACCATCATCTTCACCATCACCATCACATCTTCACCATCACCACCATCTTCACCACCACCATCATCTTCATCACCACCACCACCACCACCATCTTAATCACCATCACCACCATCTTCACCATCTTCACCATCATCACCATCATCACCATCACCATCATCATCATCATCATCATCACCATCATCACCACCATCACCATCACCATCATCATCACCATCATCACCACCATCACCATCATCACCACCATCACCATCACCATCACCATCACCATCACCATCATCATCATCATCACCATCAGTGTTCTCCGTTGTTTTACTTCCTGTCACATGTTCACACCACATTTAAATCAGAGAACCAATCATGTTCATGGATCAGAGAACAGATGTTGATGTTCTGGTTCCTCAGCAGAAGAAACAGGAACAAAGAGAAGCTTGAACAAACTTTTGTCTTTAAGCTGAAACATTTTTCTCCGTTCTGTTCACCAGATGTTAAAGTGCAGAAATTCTTTTTTCTTTTTGGGTTAGAATATCTCGTGTAGTTTGACTTTAAACTTTTTCATTTAAAGTTATTAGAATCACAGAGTCTGTAATAATGATTGTAATGTTTTAGTGTTGATGAGGTAAAAACCATGACGTGTTTAAAATGATCTGAACTGTTGAACTGATCAGTAAAATGCTTTATGTGTTCATGTTTTTATATTCTGGAACATTTTGACTTTATTTGAATCTTTTTATAGTTTTACGGTGATCAAACAAAGATCCGTCCCGTCATGGTCGGCTGCATTTTATTGATTTCAGGAGGTTTTCATCTTTTCTGTGAATTACAGTGAATTCAATTAAAGGATGAATTCTTCATGTGTGAATGAGATTGAACAGTTTGTGTGCTAAATGTCAGAATGTGATTTTCCGCCGTTCTAATCAGATTATCTTCAGCACAGAAACGATTTGTCCGTCCAGACTGAAGACAGAAGCTGCTTTTTGTTCCTCAGACTCTCATCGTGGATCGTTACTGATTCACTTCTGGATCTCAGTCCCAGTTTAAAGGAAATGTTGATGAGGTCTTTTAACCAGAAAAGTCTCTCCAGCTGTTTCCTCTCTCTGTCTCTGGGGGACTTTGCCCCCAGGGCTGATGGGAGTTGGAGTCTTCAGGAGGGAACACAGAGCGTCTTTGTGAGCTTCCTGTTTTGTCCTGCAGACTCCCGTCCGTGTGACCGAGTCGTGATCGACTGAAACAACGACGTCTTTCACACTCAACATTCCTCAAAACCTCCAGAGAACGAGTCGATTCTCAGAAACAAACTGCTGCCGAATGTCTAAAAACACATTTTATTAGAAACAGACAGAAACAGGAAACATGCACAGGTGAGCTGAAGAAACACCTTTAAAAAACAAACGGATCCAAATAAAAATAAGAAAGGACTTTTTGACTTTTCTTTGTTTCTGGTTTTAGTGAAAGTGTCTTTCACTAAATAATATAGTTTTAATATCACATCAGTATCTATGAATGTTAACTGCATTTTGTTTGAATGCTTTTGTGACATTGCTCCTAAAACTTTACTGCCAATAAAGACGATTGAATTGGATTAACTGAAATCTGAAAATATAAAATACACCAAAGTATAAAGTAATGTTTATTTTTGTATATGTGAACGTACATTTTAATCTGTTTATCTGCTAAAATGCACCAGAAATGTTTGTTTGTAACAATATAAAAGAATGAACCAATAAATAATATTAAATAAAATATCACAATAAAATAAATGTATAAAATTACTAGAGCGATGCAGTATAGCCCAATGAAGCATCATATATAATTATAGAAATGAAAATAATGTGTTGTTAATGTGAATGACTTATTATCTATTTACTACACAGACAGACAGAGCCTTCGTACCCGAGTCTCTCCTCTTCTTTCTTTCGGAGGTTAAAGTCTCGTTGAATCACCTCCCAAACATGTTTGGCTTCTTCATCCGTCAGACGGGAAAGATCCAGTTTCCGCTCCATCACGCTGAAATGACAAAAAACACATTTAAATGAACGTAAAACTGCATTTATTGATTTTTTCGTCCCTCTGACGGTGCTCAGAATGACTTTTGGGGTTCCTCAGGGTTCTATTGTCAGTCCCTTCTATTTTCAATTTATATGCTGACATGAAAGTTGTTTGTTAATGTATTAAACACACAAATAAACAATTTATAATTTATCAGAAAAGATCAAAAGTAGAGATATTTTGAAGGAAAAGCCTTAATGTTACTGGGAGAAAAGTTGTAATATTGCAATAAAATATGTATTAGTTTGAATAGAAAAATCTTTAAAGAATAAAAGTAGTGCTTTGAAAAATACAATTAATGTAATTACTAATTAATCTAATTCAATGCAGAATGCTGTGGATTTAATATTAGTGAGGAACATGTTCATCAAAGTAAGTGTCAATAATCACTTGTGGGTTCCTTGTCTTGGTTCTTTACACATACAACTTAACACATTAATATGTAAGACAAGTTCTTTTTTGTCCACTTGGGGGCAACAGAACAAACTGAAAACACGTCTGACAAATGTTTTTCAGTACTTTGTGTTATGAACTCATCCATCAGAAACCAGAGGAACCTGATCATCCCTCAGTGTAACCCGTACCTGTGGGGTTCCTCAGGGTTATATTCTTCAGTTCACACTTTCATTTGAAACATGTTTTTTTGCCCATAAACTATCAGACTGTTCCGACTGAAACAACAGAAAGAGATTTTTGTTCCTCGAAAACTCGAAGAAACATCTTCACCAAATCAATAATATTGATTGGTGGTTCACCTGCACCAGGTGCTCTGAGCTGATCTGCACGTGTCCATCAGGTCAGGAACAGTGACATCACCACCTTTAAGGTAGTGACGTTCCTGTTGTCTCACTGTGAAAAGTTAAATATTCAGAACCATAAAGAGTTTCTCAAACGAGTCTGTTTGAAGTCTCATTAGATTTAATTCAAACAGTTAAATGTACCATAAAACTGCATTTTTAAAACTGGTTTCAGCCTTAAAATCAGTTGAAATGAGATCGAACTGATGTCAGTTTATGAATGTTTCTGAAGCTGCAGTTCGTCACCACACCCTGAAAACGTTACGCAACAGATGATCTCACCGATTTCACTCCGAAAACAAAGAAACTGAATGTCAAAAACATTTATTCTGCTAAACTAACTAAAGTAAACTTTGACTGACGAGAACATTTGAAATAAAAGTCTCCTTTGTTAAAAAAGATGCTAAATATTCAGAAAGTTTTATCCAAGAGCTTTTTTCCTGAAACACTTTGGAAAAAGTTAAAAACACTCAGAGAAAACTGCTTCAGTCCATTTAAATAACTCATTATGAAATGTGACACTTTATCATTCAAACAATTGAAAACGTTGAAATAAAAAATCTATGAAAGTTCAAATTTAAATGCAGATTTGTTCAATAATTCAGCAAACTTCTCAGAGTTTCTCAACAGGAAGAGAAATTAAACCAGTTTAGTTTTAATGGGAAGTAATTTAGAGTTTAAAGGACAAATAATGAGTCAATGGGCCGTGATGAATGTGATTAAAGAGAAGAAGAAGAAAGACTCACCGTGCGTTTGAGAGCTCAGGCTGAAACTGAAGAGGCTTCTGAGTTTAGACTGAAGATCAGCTGATCACAAGACGGCCGTCCTCATGACAACACACACACACACACACACACACACACACACACTCACACACACAGAGATACACACATACAGAGATACACACATACAGACACACTCACACACACACACACACACAGATACACTCACTCACACACACACACACACACACACACACACACACACAGATACACAGATACACACATAGATACACACACACAACTACACACTGAAACACAGAAACACACACACACCCCTGTTGTGCAGGTTGAAGGTGAAACAAATAAAAAAAATGTAAAATGTAAAAAACAAAACAAAATAAAATCGTACAATTTACAAAAAAGTTTGGAAAATGTCAAATTTAAGAGGAAAACGTTTTTTCATGAGAAAAAGTTGTGATAAATATGAATATAATACATATATTAAATATAATGTATATAATAAATATGATAAACAATAAATATAATAAAAGCAGCTCGTGCTGAGCGTGAACTGAGTGATTCCTCTGACCTTCCTCTCCTGCAGCCTCGACGATGCTGCTCTCTGCTGGACTGGAAGAGTTCAGCGACCTGCTCGGTTCCATGAAGGCGCAGCACTGAAGCCTTCAGGCTCCCAGCAGGTAAACCGTGAGTCCGTTAACCTTCAGCTAAAACAGCCCCCACCACATTCAGAGTCAGTGGTCCTGATGAGAAAGACAACAAACACGCCTTCATCCAATTAACTTTATTTAAAAAAAACACATTCAAACGGAACAGCAGAAAAACAACACAGTAGAAATAATAGAAACGACAATGAGAAGAATAAAAGCTTTCATACTGATTCAAAAGCCAAAGAATAAAAATGCGTTTTTAGAACAGGCAGTGTGGGGGGCCATGGGGGGGGCAGCCTGACATGCTGAGGCACCTCGTTCCAGGCTGGCTGACACCAACATGGGGGGGTGCTACAGTAATCCAGTGGACTTGATACAAAAACATGTATAATCCTCTAAAAATCACTAAATAAAAATAATAACATAGAAGCCTCGGCTGAAAAAAGCAGGACTTGATCCCTGATTTCCCAGTTTAAAAATCACCGTCCATGATCACATCCAGATTTATTAAAGTGGGATTTAAATATGGACTCATGGAGGTTAATATGGGGACATCACAGCCAAAACTAGGATCCAACATCAGTACTTCAGTTCAACTTTGACATTTAGAAAGTTAAAAGTCATCTGAGCTTCATCGTCCTTACAGAGTTTGCATCTTTCCAACTCAAAGGACGGTAAATTTGAGTGTCGTCTGCATAACAGTGAAATGAGACGCCGTATTTTTAAGGACGGACCTCAGGGGGGGCAGATGAAGGGAAAAGATGACAGGCCCAAGTATGGAACCTAGAGGGACTCCACAAGGGAACGATCCAGTGCTCCAGATGAGGATGCCAGTTAGTCAGCAGACAAGATGACTGAAAGTCAACAGCATTTCCACCATTTCAAGAGCTCAGCCTCCATCTTTGGAGGACGGGAGCGGAAGAAGTTTACGACATTTAGTACAAAGTTTACTGATGGATTTATTATTATTCTCTGTCTGTGATTCTGTACAGACTCGACTGATGTGTTCAGACGGTTTCTCTGACAGGAGGCAACTCTTCATCCTACAGAGGACACAGAGACACGGAGGAACCCGGACTGAACCCGGCCCAGAACCCAAACCCAGGATAGAGCGGCTCAGTGAAGGTGGTGTTGTAGGTGTGGATGTGGATCAGTGAGTCAGAGGAGACTCTGTAGAAGGACAGAGAGCCGGCAGGACAGTCCAGATACACTGCTACTCTGTAAGAGACCGATGAAGAGGAGGAGGAGGAGGAGAGGATGGACGAGGACGAGGACGTTCTGGTGTTATTGTGCCAGGCGGCGTAACCACCAACATCAGCAGACACCAGACTCCAGGACTGATCCGTCCCTCCAAACTCGCACTGCTTTCTGTTTCCTGTCCTGTTGATTCCTCTGTAGCTCACTGATATCAGAACTCTTCCTCTCCGCTCCACCTCCCAGTAGCAGCGACCAGTCAGACCAGTTCTGCACAGCAGCTGAGGACAGACGTCAAACCGGTCTGGATGATCAGGGTACAGCTGGTCCTCGTCCACATGCGTCGCCTCCCTGCTGTCGTCTGACAGTTTGATCTTTCTGTTCACCGTGTTTGTGTCGACTGTGAGTTCGGAGGAATCTGACGGAGAGAAAAAGACACGATGCAGCATCAGTTATTGATCGATTGTTCATTGTTTGCTTTGTTTTCGTGAATCAAATAAAGTCACACTTACACTTCCTCAGACCTGCTCTCAGCCATCGGACCCCAGCAGGCTCCATCCTGGAAGGAGGTCAGACCAGAACATCATGGATGAATCATTGCATCACACAGAAACACAATATGAGCATCTGACCGTTAATACTGGCCCTGATCCTCTGATCGTCTTCAGTCTTTGTTGGGTTTCGTCCTTGTGATTAGCTTGTGTTTTATTTTTATCTTCACCTGCACTTACCTGCCCACATCTGTAACTGTAAAGTCTGCCTGCTCACTCCATGCAGAGGATGCTTTGAAATGTTACTCAATCCTTGGACCTATTTGGTTTTCATTAGATGTGTTAGCTCCTGGCCCCCTGCTAAAGTCCTGTTGTGATATTTCTTATATTTCTACGCTGATGACACACAGCTTTACCTTACAGTTAAACCTCAATAATTGTACCTCCTTCATGTCCGCCCAGCTTCTGTTACTAATTGAATGAGATCTTAAAATTCATCTCCATTGCAATTCTGACAAAACTGAGGTCCTTGTGATCAGCCCTTTACTAAAGAGGACAGTCACTTTGTCCGCCCCGCAAGCAATATCAGGACAAAGGAGGAAGGAAGGAAATGGAGGAAAATGCTTCCTCCACATGTGACTGATCCACCATTAACCAAACAGAGAACATGTTTCCAGCCCTTCCTCCTCCATCAGACCGACTCTCTGAGGCTGCAGCAGACCTCTTCATACCTGAGAGTCTTCAGTCTCCACCGTGGATCGTCCCGTCCAGCAGACAGCAGCTTCTCTCCTGAGGCTCCTGGATGGTTGTAGCTCAGGTCCAGCTCTCTCAGATGGGAGGGGTTTGAGCTCAGAGCTGAGGCCAGAGCAGCACAGCCTTCCTCAGTGACCAGACAGCCTGACAGCCTGCAAACACACAACAACAACAAAGACAGGTGAGCTACATCTAATTTAACTAATAGATGTCAGCGGACACGGTCCTACACAGGTCAGACATTTATCAACAAAAGTGATTCCGATTTTAAATGGCCATGAGTAAAATGGGTCGATGGATCCTGACCTGAGACGTTCCAGTTTACAGTTTAGACTCTCTAGTCCTGCAGACAGCAGCCTCACTCCGGAGTCCTGCAGGTCGTTGTTACTCAGGTCCAGCTCTCTCAGACTGGAGGACTGGGAGCTGAGAGCTGAGGACAGAGACAGACAGCTTCTCTCTGAGAGGTTACAGCCGCTCAGCCTAGAGAGACAACAGTGAGGAAACCAGCAGTAACTTATGTATGTTCTCTCCAGTCGAATGACAGCAGAGTATTTATTGGTGAATAATCTCACTTACAGAGCTTTCTTGGAGGCTCTGACCACTGGCAGCAGCCTCAGAAGAGCCTCCTCTGAAGCAGAGTATTTCTTCAGGTCAAACACGTCCAGATCTTCTTCTGACGACAGTAAGATGAAGACCAGAGCTGACCACTGAGCAGGAGACAGTTTATCTGTGGAGAGACCTCCTGATCTCAGGGACTGTTGGACCTCCTTCACTAGAGAACGATCATTCAGTTCATTCAGACAATGGAAGAGGTTGATGCTTCTCTCTGGAGACAGATCCTCACTGATCTTCTCCTTGATGTACTTAACCGTTTCCTGACTGGTCTCTGAGCTACTTCCTGTCTGAGTCAGCAGACCTCGTAGGAGATTCTGATTGGTTTGCAGTGAAAGACCCAACAGGAAGCGGAGGAACAAATCCAGGTGTCCATTTGGACTCTTTAAGGCCTCGTCCACAGCACTCTGGTACAAACGTGTCTCTGCAGATTCGTCTTTTCTTGTCTCTTCTTCTGACATCAGACAGACTCCAGACTTGATGAAGGTCAGATGGACATGAAGAGCAGCCAGAAACTCCTGAACGCTCAGGTGGACGAAGCAGAACACCTTGTCCTGGTACAGTCCGCTCTCCTCTCTAAAGATCTGTGTGAACACTCCTGAGTACACTGAGGCTTCTCTGATATCGATGCCGCACTCTGTCAGGTCTGATTCATAGAAGATCACGTTCCCTTTCTGCAGCTGCTCAAACGCCAGTTTTCCCAGAGACTCGATCATCTTCCTGCTCTCTGGACTCCAGTGTGAATCTGTCTCAGTTCCTCCGTAATACTTGATGTTCTTCAATTTGGTCTGAACCACCAGGAAGTGGATGTACATCTCAGTCAGGGTCTTGGGCAGCTCCTCTCCCCCCTCTCTGGTCTTCAGCAGAACCTCCAGAACCGTAGCAGTGATCCAGCAGAAGACCGGGATGTGGCACATGATGTGGAGGCTTCGGGATGTCTTGATGTGGGAGATAATTCTGTCGGCCTGCTCCTCATCTCTGAACCTCTTCCTGAAGTACTCCTCCTTCTGAGGGTCGGTGAACCCTCTGACCTCTGTCACCATGCCAACACACTCAGCAGGGATCTGACTGGCTGCTGCAGGTCGTGTGGTTATCCAGAGGCGAGCAGAGGGAAGCAGATTCCCCCTGATGAGGTTTGTCAGCAGCACATCCACTGAGGTGGACTCTGTCACATCAGTCAGGGGCTCATTGTTGAGGAAGTCCAGAGGAAGTCGACACTCGTCCAGACCGTCGAAGATGAAGACGACCTGGAACTCTTCAAACCTAAAGA
The DNA here is from genome assembly GCF_042242105.1 of Pempheris klunzingeri. Classification (NCBI taxonomy): domain Eukaryota; kingdom Metazoa; phylum Chordata; class Actinopteri; order Acropomatiformes; family Pempheridae; genus Pempheris; species Pempheris klunzingeri. The sequence goes on from NC_092035.1 coordinate 141,701, forward strand.
TTCCTGCTTTGGTTCCTTTGGTTTCAGGAAAGAATCGATGAACAAGTTCCACCAAGCTGCACTTTTTCTCTTTCAGCACATTCAGCTCTCTGAAGGTGAAAGGAAACATGAACTGTATGTCCTGGTTGGCTTTGTCTTCAGCCCAGTCCAGAGTGAACTTCTGCGTTAAGACTGTTTTCCCGATGCCGGCCACTCCCTTTGTCATCACTGTTCTGATTGGTTCCTCTCTTCCAGGTGGGGCTTTGAACACGTCCTCACATCTGATGGTTGTTTCTGGTCTGTCTGGTTTCCTGGAAGCTGTTTCAATCTGTCTGACCTCATGTTCATCGTTGACCTCTGCAGCCCCCCCCTCTGTGATGTGGAGCTCTGTGTAGATCTGGTTCAGGGGGGTTGGGTTTCCTGTTTCAGTGATGCCCTCAAACACACTCTGGAACTTCTTCTTCAGGCTGGATTTAAGTTCAGGCCGACAGTCTCCGGCAGGAGTTCCTGAATGAACACACAGCAGATAAGATCAATGATCAATAAGTGATCTATAAGGACATCAGAGCCGTGATCCGTGACAGATCTCTTCCTCTAAAGGAAGCTCACTGACATGTTCTCCTCCTTGAAGCTTCAGTAACACATTGAATCTGTGGAGAACCCGTCTTACTGGTCTGCAGACGCTCAGCTAGCTCCTCCTGCTTCATCCTCCTCATGAAGTCCACAGTGATCTTCAGAAACGCCTCTCTGCTGCTCCTCCTCTGCTCTTCATCCTCACCGCCCAGCTCCTCCTCATCCTCCCTCTCCAAGCACTCTGGGTAATCTGAGCTCAGAACCTTCTGGATCTTCTTCAGCTCGTTCTTCACAAAGGTGACGATGTTTTCCTCCAGCAGCTGCAACAGAACATCAGATCCATCAGGTCTACAAAGAGCAGCACGGAGAGGACAGAACAGGTAGAACACGTACCTGAAATATGGAGTCCAGGTGAGTCTGAGGCTGCTCCGGGCTCTGCTGGTCCACTCTGTGGAAGAACAATTAGCTCACGTGACGTCGGTCCACCCAGACCATCATCATCATCATCATCATCATCATCATCATCATCATCATCATCCAGTCAGGTGGTTCACTGAAACTAAGGTGCTGCTCGTACTGCTGATCCCACTGTGACTCAACAGGCTACGTCCATGCAGCTTTCAGGGGACTGATGGTTTATCTGTCCATCCATCCATTTATCCAGGATTCAGTCATGGTGCCAACAGGTCAATCAGGACACTCCAGACACTCAAACACTGTCCAGCTCCTCCTGGGGGATCCCGAGGTGTTCCCTGGCAAGATTAGATATAATCTGGGGCTCCAGGGCAGACCCAGAACCCTCAGGGGACCCTTTGGCTCTGCCCCAGAGTCTCCTCCCGGTGGGACGTGCCCAGTCAACCTCTAAAGGGAGGCGCCCAGGAGGCCTCCTGATCAGATGCCTGGACCACCTCAACTGGCTCTACTCAGCGACTCTACTCCAAGCTCCTCCCCCACTAAGGCTGAAGCCAGACTCCCTACTGAGGAAACGAATTTTGGCCGCTTGTCTCTGTGATCTCGTTCTTTCGGTCACCACCCAGAGCTCATGACCTCAGGTGAGGGCTGGAACGTAGATTGACTGTAAATATAGATAATATATAAATATCTCCCTCTTCACTGAGAAGAAGACCCTGAGATACTAAAACTCCCCCACTTGGGGCAGCAACTCCCTGCCAACCGTCTGAGGAACCAACAGAACCAGAATCCTGGCGTCTCCAAACTGGACACTCAGATCCTGTTCATGAAAATCACATGTTTTTTAGCTCCTAGTTACCCCCCCAGGACCATGAACACACAGCTAATGCTAACTGGATGCTACCTGAAAGCCTGAATGTTCTTCTCTGGGCTACGTAGAAGCTAACAGGTAGCTAATTAACAGTATGGATGTAGTTTTTCTGTCCAGCTTGTCTGACACACGACACATTTACCCATAACCCCCCTCTCTGTTGCCTGGTTCAGACCAGCTCTGATCATGTTTCTGCCTCTGCTGTCACAGGACTGGAAACTAGCCGGTTTGATGAGTAAGTGTTAGCCTTCGTTAGCGGTTAGCATCCGTTAGCTTGAATACAGCATCCAGCACCCGGACCATCAGCACTGGCACCCCCCAGGGCTGCGTCTTCTCCCCACTGCTCTTCTCCGACTGCACCTCAGGGGACTCTTCTGTGAAACTCCTCCAGTACGCTGACGACACCACGGTAATCGGTCTGATCCAGGACGGTGACGAGTCAGCATACAGACAGGAGGTGGAACAGCTGGTCCTGGTTCTGATGTAGTCAGAACCACCTGGAGCTGAAACCGCTCAAGACTGTGGAGTTGTAATTTATTTCTGTTTTCTCCTCACTGTACAGAGAGTCAAGTTTCACCGACTCAAATTCCTTGTTTGCCTGAACTTGGCCAATAAAGTTAATTCTGATTCTGATTCTGATTCTTTAACCCTTTACAGGGCACTCATTGAAACCCTAGACCAGGGGTGTCAAACTCATTTTCGCCGAGGGCCACATCAGCATAATGGTATCCCTCAGAGGGCCAGATGTAACTGTAAGACAGTATAAATGTAACTAAATGTAATGTAAAATAAATGCAACTACTCCTTAATGTTAAATAACTCTGAATTTTTTACTTATTCAACTTACAAATATTACATATATATCTGCATAGATGTCGCTCTGTTATTATAACATAAATCCTTTTAATTTGTCAGGTTATGAAACCTTTTTCTTGAAGGCTCACTTTGGCATACTTCGCTCCGTGTTTGGTGTCAAAATGCCGACATAGATTGTACTCTTTGACAACCGCCACCGCCTCATAACACAAAAGACAAACCGGTTTTCCTCCTTGAAGCACAAACATGTATTCGCCTTCCTGTCTGTCTTGAAACAGATCTTCCATCTGCATCAATTTTTCTTGGACATTACCCTTCCTGGACATTTTGGGATCATTGTTTGTATTTCTAAATTCCACTTGTTCGGAAAATCACATTGATGCCGTCACTTCGCGGGTAACATAATCAGTATGCATTATGGGAAATGTAGTTTATGGTCAATGCACCCTTTTGATTTATTTATTTTAAGACAATCAGAACTTTTAAGCTCTCGCGGGCCACATAAAATGACGTGGCGGGCCACATTTGGCCCGCGGGCCTTGAGTTTGACACATATGCCCTAGACCATCACTGGTGCTCAGTACAAGACTTTTTTTCTTTTGTGAGTTTGTCAAAAAAATATGAAATGTTACGGTGAAAATCAGGGTCAGTGAAGTCACCATATATGGTTTCATGCCGGTCCGTCATGGAGCCTGATTGTGGCCGACTGGCTTAGAGAAATCTGTTAGTTCTACTGCCTCATGGTGAGGCAAGGGGGGGCATCTTAACCTCCCACTTAAGCTACCAAATATGGTCCCTTGCCTGATAAAGGGTTAAGAGACCAGTAGTTTCCTTCTGTCCTCTCGGCTTCGCTCCACCTCAGACCTTTAATCTTACCTGAATATCTGCGTCTGTGCCTGAAATACTCACCTCTCTGCTGCCGACGGCCGTCCTTTAAAGTCATAGAAGTGTTCCTTCGACTGGTCACTCTTTAAGGACAAACAGCTGAGCTCAGGTCCAGGTCCAGGTCCAGGTCCAGGTCCAGGTCCAGGTCTCTCTGGGCTTCAACAGAAGAGAGTAATGACGGTGCAGTGGTGTGAGAACTGAGCTCTGACAGGGACATGATCCTCAACTCACCTCTGAGCTTTGGTCCAACCATCCTGGTCCTGGTCCTGGTCCTGGTCCTGGTCCACACACAGAGTGGTTTTCGTGGGGGGGGCTCCCTCCTCACACTGATCCATGCTGCTCAGCTCAGTGGCTTTGACCTGGAGAGGAAACACGAACCAGTCATGAGCACACGATGCCCCTCAGACCCTCCAGACATCAGAGAGCACACACCTGGCCGAACACACCTGGCCGAACACACCTGGCCCTCAGTCTGACTTCAGGAGCTACAGGACCCGTCCACCAATCAGGAGCCAGACAGACACAACGGTGACCTGACAGACCAAACTCAGGGAGCCACACACACACAGCATGGGTTCTCCTCCAGCTGTGTGAGTGTGTGTGTGTAGGTGTGTGAGTGTGTGTGTGAGCGTGTGAGAGTGTGTGTGAGAGTGTGTGTGAGAGTGTGTGTGTGAGTGTGTGAGTGTGTGTGTGAGTGTGTGTGTGTGTGTGTGTGTGTGTGTGTGTGTGTGTGTGTGTGTTTGAGTGTGTGTGTGTGTGTGTGTGTGTTTGAGTGTGTGTGTGTGTGTGTAGGTGTGTGTGTGTGTGTGTGTGTGTGAGAGTGTGTGTGTGAGTGTGTGTGTGTAGGTGTGTGAGTGTGTGTGTGAGCGTGTGAGAGTGTGTGTGTGAGTGTGTGTGTGTGTGTGTGTGTGTGTGTGTGTGTGTGTGTGTGAGTTAGTGTGTGAGTGTGTGTGTGTGTGTGTAGTTTCCAGCTGATCAGCTTTCAGTCCAGTTCAAACTGCCTTCTTCTGTTTCCTGGAGGTTAAATGAGACCAAACTAAACACTAAAAGACTCTTTTCTAACTTTCTAACTCTTTGTTACTTCATTCAGACCCACAAACAGTGAAGAATCTCAGGTGTGTGTGTGTTGTTACCTGCTGAAGTCCGTCTGGATGCAGTCACACTCACTTCCTGTCTCCGTCGCCGACAGACGCTGCTGCTGTCTGACTTCCTGTGACGCACACGGAAGAAAGAGGAGCTCCGTCGGCGCGGCCACGGGCTCCACTTCCTGGTTATAAAGGACCCGGATCTTCAGCGTTCAAGGGTCCTTGGAGCATGCGCACTAGCGTCACGGGGCAGCCCAGCCGTCCCGCTAGCCCTGAGCTCTTAAATGTGATGAAATATTACATTTTGTGGCTCTTCCAGACTTTCCAAATGTTTTCGGACTAAATGGATGAAACTCTGATGGTGAAACGAGCCATTTCACAATAAAATGCCTCCTCTGATTCACAGATGTCTCTTTCACAATAAGAGTCTGTGGAAAAAAGTCTTTTCGGGCCCAACGGCGTCACGTGACTGACGCTATTGTTGTAATTAGTCTTTTGTATTTGATATCTGTAGCTGAGTACAAGCAGGTTTAATGAACATGTAGAGTTTTCTATTGTTTTGATTACTGATGAAATGAAACGAACAAAGGTCACTGGATCCAGTTTGGCAGTAAAATAAGTTTGTGGTAAAAAGGTATTGATGCCTCCTCACAGATTTATTTCAATTGCAATAAAACATTTAGTCATTACAGTGACAAAATCCTGACATGGCTGCATAAATAAGACACAAGAAGAATCAAGAACGATGAGCAGTAACAAGCTGGAGGGTGGAAGACCTGATGGGTGCCGGTGTGGAGGAAGAGCAGGAGACCAGGGTGCAAGAACCAGACGGCAGGAAGTCAGGTAGGACGACCGCAGATGACACAGGAAGCCAGCGGGAAGGGAAGCAGGAAGTGGGGAGCTGGACTCTTTGGGAGGATCCAAACCAGGAAACCAAGCAGGGACGCTGTGAGCACACACTGATATTAGGCAGGAAGGGAAGGACTCCTCAGCACAGGAACCAGAACCCTCTGGCACACAGGTATCCTGAAGTCCAGGTTCAGGTCTGGAGCTCAGGGAGGGTTTCTCCATAGCCGGGACAAAAGGAGGAAGAAGAGGAAGAAGAGGAAAAAGAGGGATGAGGAGGATGAGGAGGGATCAACCGTCTGTAACAAACAGGCTCATTCACTTTAAACGTGTCCAACATGCAGCTCGACTGCAGCCGAAGGTTTAAAAACGCATTTATTTTATTCTACTGACGCCGGCGCTGGCTCGCTTCTCGTCCTCTTGTCTTTTTATCTACTTTTTTATTCTACATTTAACTTCTTTCTAGGTTTCTTTTAATTTATACAGCTAAATAAGCTATTGACATTGGTTTACTGTTTACCCTCAATTTCACTTTGTTATTTATCCGCTTCTTGTTTACATTCTGTACTTATTTTATTTGTTGGGCACTATTCTCTGCTTTTTCACTTAGAGACACTTTACACTTTCTACTTTGTATTCAACTTTTGTATTGTACTCTGGCAAAGTATTGTCCTTCGCGATCAATAAAGTTGATCTTATCTTATTCTGAAATTCTGAACAACACGAATTCTCCTGAACTCAGACGTCCTTTAACAAAACAAACACGTTCATGAAGAAACTGAAGGAAACCAACAACGTTCTTCACCTGAAAGCAAAAAGAAGCATCTAAACACTACACCTCCCTTCAAAGCCACATTCAAGCACTTTCAAGGATTTCCAGGGTTCGTATGGGTGCTGGGAATCCTTGAAAATAAACCGCTGGAACCTTGAAAATGCTAAAAACTGCTTGAATATGTTTTTGAAAAAGATGCAGGAACCCTGATTGAAACACTTCAGAGACAGGCGGCAAAAAGGCAAAAATCAAGGAAGTTCAAGGATTTCCAGGATTTCCAGCACCGACGTCCTGCTTCAGTCTGAAAAGTTAAAGATCTGAGAGGAGAAAAGTGATCTGGGTGTCATCAGGAGTCTCCTCGTCCTCCCTGAGTCTGAAGACGGCTGGACGTCCTCCAAAGAGCACAAAACAACCGTCTGGTTTCACTTCCACAAGGTTCTCCAGGTAAACTTAACCTCCAGGTAAACCCGTTCTCCAGGTAAACTTAACCTCCAGGCAAACCTGTTCTCCAGGTAAACCCGTCTTCTGGGCCTACACCGTCGTCTCCCCACGGTTCGTGTTGCTCAGTCTCTTTCTCCACGACTGCAGCGTCTTTTCGGACCAGAGCCAGAAGCCGGACGCCATCCCTACGATCATGGTCATCAGGTACTTGACCATGAACACGGTGAAGTCAGGCATCAGCGGCGTAAAGTTCGCGGCAGGGCACGGCGTGCCGAAGCGCTTGCACGTCTGCATGTGCCACGTCCGCTCCCACTGCGGCCGGAGCGCCTGCTCGTAGACGTAGCAGGCGATGACGATGGAGGCGGGCACCGTGTACAGCACGCTGAACACGCCGATCCGCACCATCAGCCTCTCCAGCTTCTCTGTCTCGGTGCCGCCGTGCTTCATGATGGTGCGGATGCGGAAGAGCGACACGAAGCCTGCCAGCAGGAAGGAAGTGCCGATGAAGAGGTAGACGAAGAGCGGCGCCAGGACGAAGCCCCGCAGGGCGTCCACGCTGTAGATCCCCACATAGCAGACGCCGGTGAGCAGGTCACCGTCCACCTGTCCCGTGGCCAGGATGGCGATGGTTTTAGCCGCCGGCACCGCCCAGGCCACCAGGTGGAAGTACTGCGCGTTGGCCTCGATGGCCTCGTGGCCCCACTTCATCCCGGCGGACAGGAACCAGGTGAGGGACAGGATCACCCACCAGATGGAGCTCGCCATGCCGAAGAAGTAGAGGATCATGAAGAGGATGGTGCAGCCCTCCTTCTTGGTGCCCTGGGCCACCATCTTGTATCCGTCGGCACTGAACTTATCGACACACACCGCTCTGTCCTCCAGCAGGAAGCCGGCGGCGTAGGCCAACGCCACCATGAAGTAGCAGCCGGACAGGAAGATGATGGGCCGCTCCGGGTACCGAAACCGCCGCGTGTCCACCAGGTAGGTGAACACGGTGAAGAGGGTGCTCACACAGCACAGGATGGACCAGATCCCGACCCAGAGCCGGCCGAACTTTAACTCTTCCGCACGGAAATACATCAGTCCATTGGGCTTGGCGGCCTCACAGGGGGCGCCGCAGTCCTTCGCCCCCAGGAAGTGGTAGTTGATGTAGGCGGGAACCTGGAGCTGCAGGGGACAGGAGAAGGGCTGGTCGGTCCAGACGTGTGGTGGCGGCGGCGGGGTCACTGCCTCAGGCAGGCCGGGTGCTGGGTCAGACATGGGGGTGGCGGCGTCAGTCTTGTTCTGGCCCACGCAGATCTCTCCGGCGCCGTGGACCGGGAAGTCCTCGCAGCGCAGCCTCTCCGGCCACTGGAACCCGAACTTATTCATGAGTGCCTCGCAGCCTAGCCGCGCCCGCTCGCACAGTGACCTGCAGGGCGGGATGGGCTGCTCCAGGACCGTGCACACCGGTGCGTACATGGAGCACAGGAAGAACCTGAGGTCCAAGGAGCACTGGACCTTCACCAGCGGGTAGAACTGGTGCACCTCCAGCCCGGCGTCCTCCTGGTTGGTGTGTCCCAGCAGGTTGGGCATGATGGTCTGGTTGTAGGCGATGTCCGTGCAGAGGGGGATGGCGATGGGCTGACAGAAGCCGTGCTCCGGGACTGAAATCCCCTTCTCATACTGAGTGGCTGACGGCCGGAGGAGGAGCGCCGTGACCAGAGCGCAGCCCGCCGCCCAGACCGACCTCCGGCTCCTCCAGACCGCCATGACGACAAAGTTCTGTCCCACTGAAGGAAGTGCAGAGTGAAGTAGCTGAAGTCTCCGTCCTGTTTCACAGGGTCAAAAACCGTGTAAGGAGCTCTTTAATCACACATTCCTGCATTAATCCACAACAGAGCAGCCGGTGTCTCATCCTCAGACCCCCGTTACATTCCTCCTCAGTTTTCTTTGCTCATAAGACCCTGCAGCTCTCGTCTGGTCTGATGGACTCTGACGGACTCGCCGGCGCTCAGCACTCTGACTGACTGAAGGTTTCCAGCCTTCCAGGGGGGGGGCTCTGCTCTCTGCTGATTGGTCGACAGAGGGAAAGGGGGCTCTCCTGCACTCAGAGTACACAGAAGAACCCCGCCCACAGGTCAGAGCAGAGGAGGAGGAGGAGGAGGAGGAGGAGGAGGAGGAGGGTTTTTTGAGGGGGGGGTTATTTTTCTATTCGTTTTAGGTTTTTTACCAAACTAACATACAGACACAGAAAGAAGAGTTTACTTCTATCTATCATCTATCTATCATCTATCTATCATCTATCTATCTGTCATCTATCTATCTATCATCTATCTATCTATCATCTATCTATCTATCATCTATCATCTATCATCTATCTATCATCTATCATCTATCTATCATCTATCTATCATCTATCATCTATCTATCATCTATCTATCTATCTATCTATCTATCATCTATCTATCATCTATCTATCTATCTATCTATCTATCATCTATCATCTATCTATCATCTATCATCTATCATCTATCATCTATCATCTATCTATCATCTATCATCTATCTATCATCTATCTATCATCTATCATCTATCTATCATCTATCTATCATCTATCTATCTATCTATCTATCTATCATCTATCATCTATCTATCATCTATCATCTATCTATCATCTATCTATCATCTATCATCTATCTATCTATCTATCTATCTATCTATCTATCTATCATCTATCATCTATCTATCATCTATCTATCATCTATCATCTATCTATCATCTATCATCTATCATCTATCTATCTATCATCTATCTATCATCTATCTATCTATCTATCTATCTATCTATCTATCTATCTATCTATCTATCTATCTATCTATCATCTATCTATCATCTATCTATCATCTATCATCTATCTATCATCTATCATCTATCTATCATCTATCTATCTATCTATCTATCTATCATCTATCTATCATCTATCTATCTATCATCTATCTATCTATCTATCTATCTATCTATCTATCATCTATCATCTATCTATCATCTATCATCTATCTATCATCTATCTATCATCTATCATCTATCTATCATCTATCATCTATCTATCATCTATCATCTATCATCTATCTATCTATCATCTATCTATCTATCTATCTATCTATCTATCATCTATCTATCTATCATCTATCTATCTATCTATCTATCTATCTATCTATCTATCTATCTATCTATCATCTATCTATCTATCATCTATCATCTATCTATCATCTATCATCTATCTATCATCTATCATCTATCTATCATCTATCTATCATCTATCATCTATCATCTATCTATCATCTATCTATCATCTATCTATCTATCTATCTATCATCTATCATCTATCATCTATCATCTATCATCTATCTATCATCTATCTATCATCTATCTATCATCTATCAACTATCTATCTATCATCTATCTATCTATCTATCTATCATCTATCTATCTATCTATCTATCATCTATCTATCTATCATCTATCATCTATCTATCATCTATCTATCTATCATCTATCTATCTATCATCTATCATCTATCATCTATCATCTATCTATCATCTATCTATCTATCTATCTATCTATCTATCTATCTATCTATCTATCATCTATCTATCATCTATCATCTATCTATCATCTATCTATCTATCTATCTATCTATCTATCTATCATCTATCTATCATCTATCTATCATCTATCATCTATCATCTATCTATCATCTATCTATCTATCTATCTATCTATCTATCTATCTATCATCTATCTATCTATCTATCACTATTGATCTCTTATTTCTCTCTTTCATGTTTTCTTCTGAGAGAACATTAGTTCAAAAGTAAAACTGTTGAAAACAGCTTTTATTTTATCAGTTGATCAAGAAGAGGTGGTAAAAACTGAGAGTCAGTTTTAGGGTTCCTTCAGTCTCTCACTGATCCACTGATAGTCTGAACATCCAGGGGTTCATCCTCTGCAGACAGGAGCTGCTGTCTGAACATCCAGGGGTTCATCCTCTGCAGACAGGAGCTGCTGTCTGAACATCCAGGGGTTCGTCCTCTGCAGACAGGAGCTGCTGTCTGAACATCCAGGGGTTCATCCTCTGCAGACAGGAGCTGCTGTGTGAACATCCAGGGGTTCGTCCTCTGCAGACAGGAGCTGCTGTCTGCTGGTTCAGCTCCCTGTGACCGACTCTACCTGACCACATGGAGGTTAACTCACTGATATCATGGGAAGATTGTGATAATTAGATCCCCCAGAGCATCATGGGAAGTGTAGTAAGTAATAGTTTAGGTAGTAGAAGAAATTCCTAATATTTTTTCTGTCCTGAAGGTTTGGTAATCCTTGGGGAGCTTCTTTGGGGCCTTGAAGAGCATCCTGGAGTCCTTGAGAGGGTTTTGGGAGTCCTTCAGGAGGTTCAGATGGGCTTTGAGGAGGTGGACTGTCACGACAGGCTAGCTCTCTTGTTTTAGCCGTTTGGTGTTTGCTCTGTCTTGTTGATGGCAGCTACAGCTACTCTGCTAAGCTAGCTACGTTAGCTTTAGCAGGACTCAAAAGTATTTGTTTACGTGGTAAAACAGACGCTCAAAAGGTCTGGCGTTAGCTCCGTTTTAAATAAACACTGTGGTCCGTTTTAGCGTCGTTGTTATTATTCTAATATGTATTAGCTTTGACACGACAACGTGCTGAAAGTGAAGGAACTCAAATTTAAAGTTTACTGAGAGAAACCGAACAAAAAAGTTTTGGGGATTAAAAATAACTTGAGTCAGAAATCAAAGGCTGCTGCGCATTTTGATTTATTTATATTTGTTCGAGCGGCGTGAATGAATTTTCTCTCATCAAACGATATCAGAAAACACAAACACAGTTAAATATGCACAAACACCTTCTTCCTCCTCTTTTATCTCTCCGATCAATCAAAGTCCCTCCTTTGACTTCCTGTCAGTCACAAGAATCAAACACAAGTCACAGATTTTTCTACGAACTTCTTCAAAACAACTCGCCCGACGAGTTTTTGTTCAACTTCTGTGTTTTTGTCCGCGGCTTCATTGAAGTCGCTAAAAAATGCTAATTTTAAGCTTCTGACAAACAAATTAAAGTTTGAGACCAAAACAAAGTGATTCTGTTCATTCGTTGTGTGGAAACATTCGATCGTCGACGGACCGACAGGACGCAGCATCGTGTTTTCAGACGTCAGGCGGCGTCTTCCAGGACCGTTTGATCGTCTGAACGAGTTTGTGTTTGAACTTTCTGAAGTTTTATTTTTTTCTCATTTGTTCGGCCGCTTCCTCCTCCGACCGTCTGTGGCGGAACAAAGAAGAATCCTCCAGGTTATGACTTTAAGGGAGGGGGAGCTTCTTCGTCGTCGTGGTGATGATGATGAGCACCTGATTAAGGTAGTCATGGTAACAAGATGGCGGCTAACGGTTTGTGTGTTGGTTGCTGCTGGTTTAAGTCTGTGTTTCCATGTATCCACCGCTCTGTACGCTAACGTCTGCCCGCACTCTTCTTCTGTGGTGTTTAACGTACTGTCGCCACCTGCTGGCCTGACGAGGACGCCGCTTTAGTTTTAGACTTAGCTCAGGCTAGCCACACACGGCTAACTAGCTTAGCTGTTCGTGGTAAAAACAAGAGAAAGTTTCTAAATTCAAAGGAACTCGGACGGTAAATTTGATTGTGATTGAAGCTCAGATTCAAAAACATCACGTCAAAAGAAAAAAAGAAAAGTTTGAAGTTTCCGTTCAGTTAATCGAAAGCACGACGTCCACGAAGATAACTTTTTCTGCCTGTTTGTTCTCGTTCATGTTTCCTCGTGTTTGTTCTTTATCTTTTAGGATGTGATGTTTTTAATAGATTCCTGTTTGAGTTGAGAAAAGTGTGGTTTAATCTGATGGGACGAGTAATTATAACAGCTTTAATCCTCAAACATGGACAGACGACATCATGACAGAGAAGAAAACGACTCTTTAACCTACGTTTTTATTTTCTGTTTGTCAACAGAAGTTTGGTACAAGAACATAAAGATTCATTCAATATTCATGAAGAGTTTCAGGGGAATTCATCATCCAAACACATGAATAAATCCTGCTAACGAATGCTAACGAATGCTAACGAATGCTACCTAGGGACTGAGGGACTAAACATCATGTCAGATTAAATTCACTAACGGGCTTGTTAAACCAGATTGAGATGCTCGCCTTTTGGTCACCAGCACTTGGCGGTGGGAAGCAGGGGGCCTCTGACCTTCCGCCCCGGGTGGAAAATATCTCTGACCTCCGTCTCCAGATGGATGCCGGGAACCTTGAAGATGGACACAGCTGAAAACCACAGAAGAAGAAGGAGGTCAGTTTGTGATCAGACCAATAAATCAGCAGGTCAGAGGTCAGCTGACGTACTGTCCCGCAGGTGCATGATGGGAGGAGGCAGCGTGCTGAAGTACGGGTGTTGCTGGGAGTCCTGCGCCGAGATCCGGTCTGTGGGGATCCCTTTCAGCATCCTCTGGACCAGGTCCTCGGTCTTATAGGGCAGCTGGTTCAACCTGAACCAGAACAACAGAAACAGACTGAAGGGGAGGGAACTGGTCCAACCTGGTCCAGACTGATCCAGACTACAGGAGGACCTGGTCCAACCTGGTCCATATTTTCCGTACCTTTTCCAGATGGTCCTGAAGGGCTTCGGCTCCGAGTGATCGAACCACTCTGAGGACAGAAGGAGACAATGAGAGCCCAGACCAGCAGACAGCAACAATAAACACATCACAGCTCAGAGAAAATATTTATTAGCCACAATGGTTAACGGTTAAAGTAAATGAATCAAATAGTTTAAAAACAACCATAAATGTAATTAAACCATTGGCTGATTGATTGGCTGCTTGGCCTGTGATTGGCTGTGGGGACAGGAAGTAGGCGGGGCTAACTGACCTGGTCTGTAGTTGGGCAGCTGGCTGACTCCAGGCCAGGTGACCTCAGAGGGAACGCCGAGGACCTGCAGGACAAGCAGACAGCAGCTTTTTAAATATTTTTCAAATATTATAAATGTTATTAATGTATGTTTATACATCGTTAATGAGCCAAACAGGGATAGAACACTTTAATTGAACACGTTAAAAGTCCTCGATCACGCCTGCTGGCTCGTCCTCACCATCCAGATCTTCTGGAGTTGTTCGAACACGTCGGCGACACCAGGGAACGCCGGCGCCCCCTGCAGCATCTCAACGAAGATGCACCCAGCCCCCCTGATCCAAACACACAAAACTTTATTCAAACCTGCCTCTCCTCTGTTTATGTGAGATACAATAAACAAACGTTCTCCAAGGTTCAATAATAATAACATGAAGGTTTTATTTATGTTACGAGATGAGAGCCTGAGGAGTGAATGGGCACCGACCACATGTCCAGAGCTGTGGAGTAATCTGTGGAGCCCAGCAGGACGTCGGGGGGGCGGTACCACAGCGTCACCACCTCCGACGAGAACGTCTGACTGGGTATGGATTTGGACCGAGCCAGACCTGAACCCAGAACCCAGAACCAGACACGGGGGTCCAGTCAGAACCAGCAGGAGGAGGAGACGGTTATTATTACACATCACGCTTTTAATTTGAAGGCCAGTTTGACGTTAATTTTCTTGCTGTACTTCAGCATCGCTAACCGTTTAGCAACGACATGAAACGTGTGATTGAGCTGCTATCGATAACCTGAGCATGAGTTTTTTTATTGATGAGAGACGATTGATAAAGGTGCCTGGGGGCCCTCTGATGGCCTGTGGGTGGAGCTCCGCCCAGAGGCCCTCTGATGGCCTGTGGGTGGAGCTCCGCCCCGAGGCCCTCTGAAGGCCTGTGGGTGGAGCTCCGCCCTCTGATGGAGCTCCGCCCTGAGGCCCTCTGATGGTTCTGACCGAAGTCGGCCATCTTGAGTTCTCCCAGGTAGCTGATGAGGAGGTTCTGCGGCTTCAGGTCTCGGTGGAGGATCCTCCGGCTGTGGATGTAGCAGAGCGCTCGCAGCAGCTGGAACATGAAGATCTATGAGAACAGACACATATATTAAATATGGTCACATATTGATTAGACTGATTTTATCCTTATTGATTTGGTCACTTTTTACAGTGGAAACTATTTGTTCTGTGACCTATTGATCACTGTTGATTATTGATCACTGTTAATTATTGAATGCTGTTGATTATTGATCGCTGTCTATCCCGGCGGTACCGTCCTATCGATTATTGATTACTGCGGGCAGCGGGTCAGGTGTGAACGAACCCGGACGTTGTGCGAGTTCAGTCCTCCAGGGTGCTGGGTCATGTACTGGGCCAAGTCCGTCTGCTGCGGAACACACGAAGAAGAAAGCGGCGAGACGTCAGACACACCGATCTATTGGTTAGTTATCTATTGGTTAGTTATCTATTGGTTAGTTATCTATTGGTTAGTGTCGGTCACACTGCTGAGGATCGTCGGCCACTCGTCATGTTTTTCAATGATATCATCCTGCTGATCTGTTAGTCACATTCTGTTAGTGCTGAAGATTGATTGATTGATTGATGTCACGGCGCCAACGTCTTCCTCACCACGTATTCGAAGACGAAGGTCAGAGACTCTCTGGTGTGGATGATGTCATGGAGGACGACGATGTTGGCGTGTTTCAGACCTTTGAGCAGAGACGCTGCACACACACACATACAGTGAGTTACACAGTGTATTACACAGTATTACAGAATGTGTGTTACATTGTGTGTGTTAGTGTTACAGTGTGAGTCACAGCGTGTGTTACAGTGTGTGTTACAGTGTGTTACAGTGTGTTACAGTGTGAGTCACAGTGTGAGTCACAGCGTGTGTTACAGTGTGTTACAGTGTGTTACGGTGTGTGTTACAGTGTGTTACAGTGTGTGTTACAGTGTGTTACAGTGTGTGTTACAGTGTGTGTTACAGCGTGTGTTACAGTGTGTTACAGTGTGTTACGGTGTGTGTTACAGTGTGTGTTACAGTGTGTGTTACAGCGTGTTACAGTGTGTTACAGTGTGTTACGGTGTGTGTTACAGTGTGTGTTACAGCGTGTGTTACAGCGTGTTACAGTGTGTTACAGTGTGTGTTACAGCGTGTGTGTTACAGTGTGTGTTACAGTGTGTGTTACCCTCTCTGATGGCGGTGAATGGGACTCCCTCCTCCGTCTTCATGTGAATCACCTTCAGAGCCACCAGCTGCCCGTTGATCCTCCACCACACAAAAACACTTTGGTCACAACCACAGACCAAAACATGGTCCCAGTCAGTGGTCCTGGTCCCAGTCAGTGGTCCTGGTCTCAGTCAGTGGTCCTGGTCTCAGTCAGTGGTTCTGGTCCCAGTCAGTGGTCCTGGTCCCAGTCAGTGGTCCTGGTCTCAGTCAGTGGTTCTGGTCCCAGTCAGTGGTCCTGGTCCCAGTCAGTGGTCCTGGTCTCAGTCAGTGGTTCTGGTCCCAGTCAGTGGTCCTGGTCCCAGTCAGTGGTCCCTGTCCGGACTGACCTGCTGACCCCCTTGTAGACGGAGGCGTAGGCTCCTTCTCCGAGCTTCTCCAGACTGACGTAGGACTGAGCGGCTCCAAACTGCAGACCCGGTTTCTGTTCAGAGGACACGAGTCCATCAAAACCCTGTTATCTAATGAGGGGGGGGGGGACCTGGACAGGTACTGGGGGGGGGGGGGCAGGACTGACCCAGGTGAAGTGGTCCTGGGCGGCGTTCCCTCCCAGCGGGTCACTGTTGCTGCGTCCTCGCTGCACTCGGAGCCGCCGGGACTGAAGGGTGTGGAACCAGTGGGGGTGGGAGCCGGACCGGTCCAGATCCAGCTGGGGGACCGGGTGACAAAACACCTTAAAAACTAAAACCCTTCTTAAAGACACAACTCATACAGTAGTACTAGTACTTCTACGGTAGTACTAATACTCCCACAGTAGTACTAGTACTTCTACAGTAGTACTAGTACTCCCACAGTAATACAGTTACTCCCATAGTACTAGTACTTCTACAGTAGTACTAGTACTCCCACAGTAGTACTAGTACTCCCACAGTAGTACAGTTACTCCCACAGTAGTACTAGTACTCCCACAGTAGTACAGTTACTCCCACAGTAGTAGTAGTACTCCCACAGTAGTACAGTTACTCCCACAGTACTACAGTTACTCCCACAGTAGTACTAGTACTCCCACAGTAGTACAGTTCCTCCCACAGTAGTACAGTTACTCCCACAGTAGTACAGTTACTCCCACAGTACTACAGTTACTCCCACAGTACTACAGTTACTCCCACAGTAGTACTAGTACTCCCACAGTAGTACAGTTACTCCCACAGTAGTACAGTTATTCCCACAGTACTACAGTTACTCCCACAGTAGTAGTAGTACTCCCACAGTAGTACAGTTACTCCCACAGTACTACAGTTACTCCCACAGTAGTACAGTTACTCCCACAGTAGTACAGTGACTCCCACCGTAGTACTAGTACTTCCACAGTAGTACAGTTACTCCCACGGTACTAGTTACTCCCACAGTAGTAGTTACTCCCACAGTACTACAGTTACTCCCACAGTACTACAGTTACTCCCACAGTAGTACAGTTACTCCCACAGTAGTACTAGTACTTCCACAGTAGTACAGTTACTCCCACAGTACTAGTTACTCCCACAGTAGTACAGTTACTCCCACAGTAGTACAGTTACTCCCACAGTAGTACAGTTACTCCCACAGTACTACAGTTACTCCCACAGTAGTAGTAGTACTCCCACAGTAGTACAGTTACTCCCACAGTAGTACAGTTACTCCCACAGTAGTAGTAGTACTCCCACAGTAGTACAGTTACTCCCACAGTAGTACTAGTACTCCCAAAGTAGTACAGTTACTCCCACAGTAGTACTAGTACTCCCACAGTAGTACAGTTACTCCCACAGTAGTAGTAGTACTCCCACAGTAGTACAGTTACTCCCACAGTAGTACTAGTACTCCCACAGTAGTACAGTTACTCCCACATTAGTACTAGTACTCCTACCGTAGTACTTCAGTAGTATTAGTACCTCAGCAGGCGGTAGTGAGGTCGAGCTCCGGCTCTTCTTCAAGCTGAGCTCCTTCATCTCCTCCTCTTCCTCTACTTCCTGCCTCCCATCTTTCTCCCCCTCCTCCTCCTCTTCTTCACCACAGCAGCACCTCCCGGCCTCCCTCACCCACCTCCCGGCCTCCCTCACCCACCTCCCGGCCTCCCTCACCCACCGGGACGACTCCTCCATCTTCTCTCCTTCTCTTCTCTTCCTCCTCCTTCCTCTCTGTCTCATATGACTCACACACTTCAGGACGAGCAAACACAGTCCCATGACCCCCCCTCCCCCCCCCCTCCCAGGTCAGAACAACAGGCTCCATTATCCCCCCCCCCCGCCCCCCCCGGTGGCCACAGTCGGTCACTGCAGCTCTTCATCACTCACATTAAAGAACATTCAGATGTTTTGGGTGAAATGTGCCTTTAAAGTTCAATCAATAACCAGAGTCTGATGGAAACAAACTGCTTTAATAAAGGTGCATTTCACTTTAAAGAAACACGACAGGCTGTGGTTTCCCAGCTGCCCCTGAACGCAGTGTCTCTGTCACTTAGTCACAAGGTTGTTTCAATAAAGTTTGAGGAGAAAAACCACAGAAGAAGAAGGAGTGGGTTTAAAGGGGCGGTCCGTGGGTTTAAAGGGGCGGTCCGTGGGTTTACAGTTGGTGGTTCTGTAGACGGAGGGTCAGCGGGGGGGGGTCAGGACTGAACCAGCTCCACTTTGGTTTCTGAAGACGACGACGGAGCGGCGATGATTTCTCCCGACAGGAACAACTCCTGAAACAGGAAGCACACGTGTCAGCCACTTCCTGTCTGGCTTTTTAAAAATTAAATACTGAAATGAAGACATAAATAAACCCCCCACCAGCGTGGAGCTTCTCCATCATGTGACCCGAGGTCTCACCTGATCATAGATGACTTTAACGATGAGCGAGCAGCTCGGACACGTCGCCACCTCCTCGCCGTTCTCCAGATCCTCCTGTGAACAGAGACGGCGATCTTCACCTCAAACCAAACTCCACTGGAAAATATACAAACTCTACGTCCTCATTTACTGACAACCCTCTGAGAGGACCTGAGAAGACCTGAGAAGACCTGACAACCCTCTGAGAGGACCTGAGAAGACCTGAGAAGACCTGACAACCCTCTGAGAGGACCTGAGAGGACCTGAGAAGACCTGACAACCCTCTGAGAGGACCTGAGAAGACCTGACAACCCTCTGAGAGGACCTGAGAAGACCTGAGAAGACCTGACAACCCTCTGAGAGGACCTGAGAAGACCTGACAACCCTCTGAGAGGACCTGAGAAGACCTGAGAAGACCTGACAACCCTCTGAGAGGACCTGAGAAGACCTGAGAAGACCTGACAACCCTCTGAGAGGACCTGAGAAGACCTGACAACCCTCTGAGAAGACCTGAGAAGACCTGACAACCCTCTGAGAGGACCTGAGAAGACCTGAGAAGACCTGACAACCCTCTGAGAGGACCTGAGAAGACCTGACAACCCTCTTAGAGGACCTGAGAAGACCTGAGAAGACCTGACAACCCTCTGAGAAGAAGAAGAAGTTCCCCACAGGAGGGCTGTGATCGGACAAAACTATCAACATCAGAGGGGTTTTAAGCTTCTGTAATAAAAACAAGCAGCCAAACTTCATGAAACAAATATGAAATCTCATCTTTGCCATAACTCCCTGCTAAACATATCAGAGGTTTGAAATATCAAAACAAATGATCAGAAAATCTTCACCAGAAGTGAAAACTCCTGCACTTCACTGATCACTTGATGCCACTGAAGGGAAACCTCAGGCTGACGGCAGTTTGTGCAGTCTGACTGCATTATTATTTTCTATCAGTCAAAGTTTGAAGGAAAGAGTGGACTTGTACAATACACACTAAACACCAAACTCCATTTAAAATCTAACGTTTTTATGAGGCTGCTTTCTGATCACTTTCTTAGAAAACACAGTTTAAGAACTTTTATATATCAATACAAATGATCAATACATCCTGACCAATTCAGCAGAACACTTTGAATGGCAAAAGCATTCAAACACTCTCTGGCTCTAACATGAGCAGACCGTTGAAGAGGAACAACTTAAAATGACATGATATTTACATGGAGTTTGGCGTAAAGTCGGTCCGTACGGCGGATGAGGGGCTGTTAGCTGTTAGCCTTCAGTGTCTTACTTTAGTTATGGCGAATTTGTCTCCGCAGGGACACGGAAAGTAAAACGTCTCCGTGTCCTCGTCATACTCAAAGTCCTCGATCTCTATCTCGTCGTGAAAAACCGACATTTTTCCGAAAGTTGAGCGGAAGAATCCACGAGAACTCCGTCAGCTCAGCATCTGTGACAGCGTGAGGAGCGGCGCGGGGTGATGACGCAATCAAAGCTGTGCGTCACACACTTAGCGGAAGTACCGCTGCTTTGTAGTTCTCACTGAATCCAGCAGATGGCGCCACAAACCAGCAGCTGGACAAAGGAAGCCCTTAAAATGAGCTTTTTCTGAATGGTGTTCTGCACGGAGATGAAAGAGGACTTTGTTACAGCTCTATGGGACTTAATGTAGATAATTCTGTCTGAATATGACTTCTATGTTCCTTCACTACGTTTATCTGACAAACACGAGACAAACCGATGACCTGAAGCAGAAAAACCCTCGAACCTGTTAACAGGTTAATAAATCTGCTTCAGTTGTTTAAGGACGAAGTGTAATTCACCAGAAGACATCCAACCAAAGTTAAGTCTGTGTCTTCAACAGACATCCAGAAGTTAAAGAAACTAACTATTCATTCATTCAACATTCAGTGCTGTTTAATAGATGATCCACATTATTGTAAGTCCTAAACTAACGGAATATATATATATATTTATATATATTTATATATATATTTATATATATTTATATATATATTTATATATATATATAAATATATATATAAATATTTATATATATTTATATATATATATATATATATATATATATATATATATATATATATATATATATATATATATATATAAATATATATATATATATATATATTTATATATATTTATATATATAAATAGGTTTATATATATTAAAAAAAGGTTGTGGATAATTTAGCTGGTATTAGAAAAGTATGAGTCATCAATCAGTGTTATTGATTATGAATCATCAATCAGTGTTATTGATTATGAATCATCAATCAGTGTTATTGATTATGAATCATCAATCAGTGTTATTGATTATGAATCATGACTTGGGTGTTTTCTCAGTGGACTCGTGGACAGATTTGACCTGCAGGTCTCTTCCTGTTTTCTCTGCCTTAATGACGATGACGTGAACAAAGCCTGAGCAGATCAAGTTAAACGCCTCCTGACTGGGGGGGGGGGGTTCCTGCTGGGGGGGCACACAAAGCAGGGAAGCCGTCGGCTTCAAAGGACCGAGGCCCGAGCTGGGCGCTGATCACATCCTGTCTGTGTTTGAACGACATCCTGCGAGCAGGCGACCGCCGGCTCAATGATGCTGTTGTTCCCAGCGCCGGCCAATCACTTTCTCCGGCCCGCCTGATGTGTGGGGGGGGGAGGCTGGGGGGGGGGGGGGGGGGGGGGGGGGGGTCGGGGCTTGGCAGGGACACAGCTCTCCTCTCAGCTCTGTTGACTCTACGAAGGGCTTCTTCCGAGCCGCTGCCGTCGCTGGCAGCCCGCTCAGGATGTTCGCTGCAGGAGTCGTGGCCCGGCGAGGAGCCCTCCCCCCCTGACGGCGAGGGAGGCAGGGCGGTAAAGAGCGGGACCGGCAGGAGACCCGGGGATCCAGAGACTCGGAGCGGCGCCGTCATGGACCCAAGTGTTCAGGCTCTGGAGCTGTCGGGGGTGTTGGTGGCGGCGGCGGCGTGGCTGTGCTCCCTCGCCACCACCCTGATGTCCACGTGGCTCACGCTGTCCACCGAGCTGCTGCCCACCGAGAGCTACGAGCTGGGGCTGTGGGAGACCTGCGTGGTGCAGGAGCTGGGGGTGCTGGAGTGTCGGCCCTACGACAGCCTGCTGGGCCTGTCGCCCGACATCAAGCTCGCCCGCATCCTCATGTGCGCCGCGCTGGCCGCCGGGCTGCTCGGACTACTGCTCGCCATCCCCGGCATGCACGTGGTCAATGGCTGCCAGCAGCGCATGGAGGACCTCCGCTGCAAGAGGGCGATGAGGATGGCGGGGGGCGCGCTGTGCCTGGCGGCCGGCGTGCTGGGCCTCGTCCCGGTCTCGTATATCGCCCACCTGGCGGTCGTGCGGTTCTTCGACGACTCGCTGCCGGAGCTGGTGCCGCGCTGGGAGTTTGGGGACGCTCTGTTCTGCGGCTGGACGGCCGGCGTTCTTCACCTGATGGCGGGAACGCTGCTGCTCACTTCCTGTTTCTGTCTGCGGAAGGAAAACTGGAGCGCACCCGTCCCTGGCCCCCTGGTGAGGGTGCAGCGGCGGCGCCCCCCCGTCAGGACCAGGTGCGAGTACGTCTGAGTCCACCGGCGCCCCCGGAGCCGACCCCTGACCTTGGCTCCCTCACGCAGCTCCGAAATCCAGAAGAGACGAAAGAGAAGAAAAGTGTTTTTTAGTGTTTTTTCAGAACCTCACTGAGAAAAAGAGCGTTTTACTGCAGCCAGAGACACTGAACTCAGACAGAAGAGAACAAAACTGTTTCAGTCTGTTTTTAACAAATTCACAAATAAAATGTGAAATATTCAAACTCAGATCATTTTGGACACATTTCCCCTAAATTCACCCCCACATTGGGAACTGTGGAGTTTTTTAATGACTCACAAACAATTTCTAAACTAAAAATGTCAAATGCTGCAAACTGTGGACTTTTAAACAATTTAAAACTGTAATGAAGAACTCCATTGAGAAAATAAGCACTTTTACTGCAGCTTTGTTCTCTTTCTGGATGTCACTTTTGGACTTTGGAGCTCAAAGGAAAAACACAAAACGTGGATTTGTTCCTGTTGGAGCATCATTTTGCACAAATTTACCCAGAATTCATCTGGTCACAGTTCAGACTCTTTGGAAACTTTGAGATCTGAAATAAATTAAGTTAAAGTAGTAGCGTTAGTAAATAAAGTTTTATTTGAACAAAGTTTGGCTGCACAGCCGCTCAGTTTAAAGCTCAAACCAGTTTAACATCTTTTTTTCCTCCATAAATGTGTTTAAATCATTTCATCGTCTCAGTTTCAATCATTCGGACATTTTGTTGTGTTTTCTGGAGCCAGAGACAAAACGTGCTGCTGTTTCCTGTTTTATTGGCTCCGTTTGTGTCTGTTTCCTGTGTAACATGATTAAATCCCTTTCTATCTTTTTCTCGTGTTTATTCGCAGCAACAAAAGGTGATTTATTGATTCTAAAATATATAAAAGACTCAGTTATCAACATTATCTTAAAACGTCTTCATGAGTTAAATTAGGAGAAAAATGAATGGAGTCTGGTTTCAGACCAAACATCACACATTTTATTTGTTTGTGGTTTCATGTTCAAAGAAGAAGAAGAAGCTGCTGATGTGTTTAAAATCACTTCCTGTTCAATCAGAGAGCAACCGCTGTTATGATTATTGATCATTATTGATTATTATGACGCTTTGAGTCTCAGCAGACGATTGTAAAGCAGCTTGAGAATAAAGACGCTGAATGAATCAGACTTGTTTCTTTTTTCCTCCATTTATCAAACAAGTTGTTTCAAGATGGCCGACAGGCGGCGACCAGCCGGCTCACCTGCCACAAACACTAGAACCATCAGCGCTGTGAGAGACGCTGCAGGAAGCTGTCACACCTTTAACGCCACTGATCATATTTGGCGCCTCCTGCTCGCCGTACACGAACACCAGCCTCTGATTGGCTCCTTGCTCAGAGCAGCTGTTCCAACTTCACTCCTAAAGGTTCTCACTTCCTGTTGGTGTCACAGATGTCTCATTGGCTGCTGGCCGCTCATCCCCGAATAATGAAGGAATGAATGGACAGACGGACAGACGGACGGATGGACGACAGATGGACGGACGGACGGATGGACAGACGGACGGACGGACGGATGGACGACAGATGGACGGACGGATGGACAGACGGACGGACGGACTGACGGACGGACGGACGGACAGACGGACGGATGGACGACAGATGGACGGACGGATGGACAGACGGACGGACGGACGGACTGACGGACGGACAGATGGACGGGTGGACGGACGGACGGACAGACGGACGGATGGACTTACAGATGGACAGACGGACGACAGATGGACGGACGGACGGACGGACAGATGGACGACAGATGGACGGACGGACGGATGGACGACAGATGGACGGACGGACGGATGGACGGACGGACGACAGATGGACGGACGGATGGACGGACAGATGGATGGACGACAGATGGACGGACAGATGGACGGACGACAGATGGACGGACGGACGGATGGACGACAGATGGATGGACAGACGGACGACAGATGGACGGACGGACGGACGGACGGATGGACGACAGATGGACGGACGGACGGACGGACGGATGGACGACAGATGGACGGACGGACGGATGGACGGACGGACGACAGATGGACGGACGGACGGATGGACGGACGGACGACAGATGGACGGACGGATGGACGGACAGATGGATGGACGACAGATGGACGGACGGACAGATGGAAAGACGGACAGATGGACAGACGGATGGAGGCCTCGCTGCCTGACAGACGTCTTTGTTCTGGGACACAATGACCTCATTATGGCCGCCGCCTCGCCACAGCTGAACCATCTGTGACCATCAGCTGGATCCACATCAGTCACCACGGCAACCGCACCATTTGACCTCAGCAACGTGTCATTTTACACACGTCACGTAGCTTCTCTGGTTACTGTGGTAACTAACACGTTCATTTTGACCCCCAGTCGTCACCTTTTCCCAAACGTAACCCGTAACTTCTCACGAGTCACCTGAAACGCTTCTCACTGAGCTTTATTTTGAAAGAGTAACTGGACGTTGAATATTCGTCGTTGCCAACGTGAGGTTGCCAGCGTGACGTTGTTAGCGTGAGGTTGCCAGCGTGACGTTGCCAGTGTGAGGTTGTTAGCATGAGGTTGCCAGCGTGAGGTTGTTAGCGTGAGGTTGCCAGCGTGATGTTGTTAGCGTGAGGTTGCCAGCGTGACATTGCCAGCGTGACGTTGTTAGCGTGAGGTTGCCAGCGTGATGTTGTTAGCGTGAGGTTGCCAGCGTGATGTTGTTAGCGTGAGGTTGCCAGCGTGACATTGCCAGCGTGAGGTTGTTAGCGTGAGGTTGCCAGCGTGAGGTTGTTAGCGTGAGGTTGCCAACGTGAGGTTGTTAGCGTGAGGTTGCCAGCGTGAGGTTGTTAGCGTGAGGTTGCCAGCGTGAGGTTGTTAGCGTGAGGTTGCCAGCGTGAGGTTGCCAGCGTGACATTGCCAGCGTGACGTTGTTAGCGTGATGTTGCCAGCGTGAGGTTGCCAGCGTGAGGTTGCCAGCGTGAGGTTGCCAGCGTGACATTGCCAACGTGAGGTTGCCAGCGTGAGGTTGACGAGGAGTTCTGACATGTAGACGAAGGGAAAGCTAAAGGAGCGTCTCCATCGAACTATAAAAACTGGAGTGAAGAAGAAAACAGGAAACAAAGATGGCGAACACAGAAATGTTAAATGGCGCCCACAGGAAGCGGTCTGAGGTCTCGGCAGGACGGCGGTCCCCACGCTGCAGCCGGCCCAAGTGCCGTCTTCACAACGGCACTTAAACCGGCGGGGACAACCCCCCCCCCAGCAGACATTAAAGGGCCGGCGCTGCGGTATCTCCGGCCCCCCAGCTGCTCTTTAATTACTCCTTTCCTTCTCGGGACAATAGAGACGTGATTCAGAAGAACCTGGCCTGGGGGGGCGGTCGGCGGGCAGGAAGTGAACCCCTCAGACTCACATTGTTTCCCCGCGGCTCTCATCACGAAGCCAAACAGGGAAACGCTGCCACCTCGGACCCTCGGAGACCAGGTCTGGAAAAACAGCTGGTGCCCCGCCTGCAGCCTGCAGACAAAACACAGGGCTGGAAAAGTTCCTCAGGGTGATCAGTGATCTGTTTTCTGACTGATCAATCAGCTGAAGTGGAAGAAAACTTTATTCATCCAGTTTAAAGGCTCGCTGACGATCATGAAGCACTGAAGCTACTTTTAACATCATCGGAGACACAGACACAGGTTTAATGAGTGATGATGATCATCATTATTATGACTATAAGAATAAGAATGATAATAACAGTAATATTTTCTGCAGCGATCCTGACCCTGAAGAAAACGTTGGATTAGACGTGTTGTTTCTGGACCGTCTGACCTGCCGCTGTGTTTTCAGGCTCGTTAGGAAGTTAAACGAGGCTCCTGATGTGTTTAATCACCTCAAACCGCGGCAGGAAGGAAAAGGAGCCGAGCTGATCTCCAGCGGAGCCTCGCCATCCAAGAACAACAGCCCCCAAAACAAAGATAAACGTGAGGACGTATAAAAGTCGTTATCTTTGGAGCTCAGGACGCACAAACACTCTCAGAGTCATTTCAGAGCACGAGACCTCGGCCGGGAGTTCACTGGGACCTGATCCTGTCGCCGGGGCAACGCCTGCCCACCTGCCCACTGCCATACAACACACCTGGGGGGCCGCCCTCCCTCTGACACCCTCTGGTCACCTGCCAGACAAAAAAACACCGTCCAGTTCTATTGTCATACGTTTTACGATCAAAGTCTGAAGTTTTCCACAGGCGGCACCTCCTGAGGGTCTGACTAACACCTGGAACAGTCTCCATCCTCCTCATTCATGCTCCAGTGAGTAGGACCGGCCTCAGACAGGACTCAGCTGTTAGCCACAAAGCTAACGCTACGCTATCAGCACTCCCAGTCAGTAACAGTGACTGCGGCTGTTAGCCACATAGCTAACGCTACGCTATCAGCACTCCCAGTCAGTAACAGAGTCAGTAACAGTGAGTGTGGCTGTTAGCCACAAAGCTAACGCTATGCTATCAGCACTCCCAGTCAGTAACAGTGAGTGCGGCTGTTAGCCACAAAGCTAACGCTACGCTATCAGCACTCCCAGTCAGGTACAGTGAGTGCGGCTGTTAGCCACAAAGCTAACGCTACGCTATTAGCACTCCCAGTCAGTAACAGTGACTGCGGCTGTTAGCCACATAGCTAACGCTACGCTATCAGCACTCCCAGTCAGTAACAGTGAGTGCGGCTGTTAGCCACAAAGCTAACACTACGCTATCAGCACTCCCAGTCAGTAACAGTGAGTGCGGCTGACAAACAGGAAGTAGAATCTGACAGGAGGTTTCAGAACCAGCAGCTCAAAAGATTTAGGGTCATGTGACCCCTCACCAACAAGTGGACGGTCATGTGACCTGTCAACCAATGGGATGTGAGCTGATCTCCATCCAGTGTGCTGAGGATGAGGACCTGAAGGAGGACATGTTAGCATGTTAGCACTACAAACAGAGGCTGTGACGGCGTCCCTGTTGCCATGGTGAACAGACGGTTTGACGGACAGCCAGCAGCCAATCAGAGTCCAGGATTCACCCTGAACATGTGGTGTAACCATCAGTGACCACAGGCTGGTGTGTCTGTGTGTGTGTGTGTGTGTGTGTCATTGTGTGTGAGTGTGTGTGACATTGTGTGTGAGTGTGTGTGTGACATTGTGTGTGTGTGTGTGGGTGTGAGTGTGTGTGTATGTGTGTGTGTGTGTGTGTGTGTGTGTGTGACATTGTGTGTGTGTGCGTGTGTGTGTGACATTGTGTGTGTGTGTGACATTGTGTGTGTGTGTGTGTGACATTGTGTGTGTGTGTGTGTGTGTGTGTGTGTGTGTGTGTGTGTGTGTGTGTGTGTGTGTGTGACATTGTTCTCCTTGAACAAAGAAGCTTATTTTCATCTGAGTCCAACAGCAACAGAAGACAGGAAGTCATTGAGTAGATCACATGGGACGGAGTGTGTGTGTGTGTGTGTGTGTGTGTGAGCTTAGTGTGTGTGTTGGACAGATGTGATGAAGACGAAGGTCACAGCTCCTTCACCTGTGTTAACCCTCACCTGTCTGACACACTTCACTGGTTTGTCAGCGGCCATTTTGAGTTCTCCAGTTTGGAGTTAGGGGCGTCGCCATCTTGGTTTTGTAGATATTTTGTAGACAGAGAACAGACTCAACAGGAAGTATCGACTCCGTTATGCTTTTCACAATAAGAGACTTAATGAAAAAGGTGGGATTTGAACCAACAACCTTCAGGTCAGCTTCTCTGCCTGCTGAGCTTCACTGTCAACATGTTACACCATGAACTGGTTTGATGAAACCAGTTTCAGTGATCCTAGTTCAGTCTGTTACGCTCATTCCAGACCAGCTTTTCACAATAAGAGACTCTTTTAAAAAAAGGATGAGAGGGATTTGAACCCTCAAAATGAGGAACAGCTGCTCTATCTGCTGAGCTGCACTGTGGATACACTGAGACTCCTTTAAGCTTTTCATAATAAAAGACTCCTTTAAGCTTTTCACAATAAGAGACATCTTTAAGCTTTTCACAGTAAGAGCCAAGTTAATGAAAGAAGTGAGACTCGAACCCTCAACCTTCAGGCCATGAAGCAGCTTCTCTACCTGCTGAGCTTCACTGTGGATGAGCTCAACCAAGAACTACCTGTTTGTCTGTCCAGACCGGCTTTTCACAATAAGAGACTATCTAATTAAAAAGCACAAGAGGGATTTGAACCCACAACCTTCAGTCTGAGGAACAGCTGCTCTACCTGATCATGATACCTTCGAGGTGTACCTGGTCCACAGGTGAACAGGTCTCGGTGTGAACAGGTCTTGGTGTGAACAGGTTCAGGTGTGTAATCTTGTTTCTGTGCAGGTGAACTTTCCTCTTTGAGGTTCTTACCGTTGATCAGCGCTGAAGATGGTCCAGTGGTGAAGGACGCCGCCCTGCAATGTGGAAACGTGAGATCGAACCCCGACTGAGGCACCTGAGGTACGTCACTCAGGTGTGCGTGTGCTGAATGTGTGTGTGTGTGGTTTCAAAAAACAAAACTCAAAAACTGAACTAAAACACCAAAACAAACAAACAAACAAAACAAAAACCGTTTCGTGTCGATTTCAACTTGCAAATTTCCGAATTTCCAACGAGGAGGCAGCAGAGAACAGGTGAGTCCAACTGAGCCCAGGTGAGTCCGGCTAGCTAGCTTGCTAAGCTAGCTAGCCGGACGGGCATTTTTGGTTGCCGTTTTCGTCACTTTAAATTATTCCCCAAAACCTGCACCACTATAAAAGGTCTGGGCTCAGCCTCAGAGACCAGCTGGTTCATTTGAGGACCAGGACCAGGACCAGGACCACCCGTGTGTCGAAGGACACACCTTCATCACCTTCATCATCATTTCCGTCTTATTACATGACCAACTTTTATTTCAGCAAACAGAACCAGCTGTTGGATGAACACACCTGTCTGACAGGTGACAGGTGAGTCATCACAGGAGCACAGTGTTTAGCAGCTAAAAGGTCTGACTTCCTGCACAGAGGAGAGCCACCAGTCCCAGAGTGCATTGCTATAACAATCATCCAATCAGAGGTTCTGCGGTTAAAGGAGGGCGTTTCCTCTCAGCTCGGCTCCTCGGCGGCTCGGAGGACGGCGGCGGCGCTCTCCTTCGCCTCCTGCAGCAGCGCCAACACTCTGCTCTCAGTCTGCGGCGACAAACGGGCCATGAGAGAGTGGGCGGGGTCAAAAGAGACGCAATTACATGGGCACCGTGGCGCACTTACCGCCATCTTGAAGGCCTCATCGGTGATGTCTCTCAGGTTGATGGTGACGTTGTAATATGCCCCGAAAACAGCCGTCTCCAACGCCTTCGCCGCCACCTGGAAACACACACACACACACACACACACACACACAGGTGTCCTGATCGATTAGGAGCCCGTCCACAACAGGTGATGATGCGTTGGCGTTTGCTCACCTGAGCGTCCGACTTGCAGGCGACGTTTCCGTAGACAATGAGTTCTTTAAGAGGCAGCCAGAGGACACTGATCCTCTCCGCCAACGCCAGGGGGACGCCCACCGCCCGCTGGAGACCCGCCTGCAGGGCCGCCTCCCGCCTGACAGGTGACATGTTACAGGTGACTTATGGGGCTTTTCCACTAGCACCTACTCGGCTCTATTCGGCTCGGTCTGTAGGGTTCTCCACTAGGTGATGGTACCTGGTACCGGGTACTGTTTTAGTACCTACTCGGCCGGGGTTCAAAGCCGAGTCGAGCCGAAAATGTGACGTCACCAGACTGCAGGCCACTGATTGGCCAGTGAGTGACATCACTGGATGAGTCATGAGAGCGACTCGTTATTTCTGTGAACGAGGTAAACGGCTCCACGCAAACCAAACGCTCCACGTCCTCAGTCCTGTTTGTGTTTGTGCCGCATACTAATGACGCCACTGGAGTTTCGGGCCGCCTTGCTACGACGACCCCCCCACTTTGAGGTGGTACGCAGGTGTAATGGAAAACGACCCAAACCGAGGCGAGTACAGCTAAAACTGTGTGATGGAAGGGCACCATGAGAGGTACGGTGCAGTGATCACCTTTTCACTTCCTCTGCGGAGCTCTTTGGCATCTTCAGCGCCGCCTGAAACGACAACGAGTCACGTTTTACCCACAAGCCTTCAATTTTTAATTCACCTGCATCAGAGCAGAGCAGCGTCCTGGAAACACAACCACAGCACAGCGAGCTAGCCACTAGCTAGCATATTGACTGCTAACCACTAGCATACTGACTGCTAACCATTAGCATATTGACTGCTAACCACTAGCATACTGATTGCTAACCACTAGCATATTGACTGCTAATCACTAACATACTGACTGTTAACCACTAGCATACTGACTGCTAACCATTAGCATACTGACTGCTAACCACTAGCATACTGACTGCTAACCACTAGCATACTGATTGCTAACCATTAGCATACTGACTGCTAACCATTAGCATATTGACTGCTAACCACTAGCATACTGACTGCTAACCACTAGCATACTGATTGCTAACCACTAGTATATTGACTGCTAAACATTAGCATACTGACTGCTAACCATTAGCATACTGACTCTGTTTCTGTAGTGACAACATCAGCTGTGGGGGCGGGGCCTCTGAATGTTGGCGGTGTCACAGCGTTAGCGGCGTTCTGCTCACCATGTAGCTGTTGAAGGCCGCTGAGTCGGCGTCCACCATGTTGAGCAGCTCGTTCATGGCCTGATGAAACGGAGGAATCAGCCGCCTCATCACACCGTCCAGGTTCTCAAACTGCCGCTTCCCGTACGTCATCTGACCCACCATGGCGCCCAGCGCCGCCCCCTGCAGGACGCACACACACACACAGTTAAAGAGTGTTTTCAGTGACCTCAGGCTCAGGCAGTTGTTTTTCGTACCAGAGCAGCGACGGCAGCAGAAACCGATCCTCCACCGGGGGCCGCCGTCCGAGCGCCGACGCTCCGGACAAACTGCTGCAGAGACAGACGGACGAGGCGGCCGTCGTCCTGTGACCTCACCATGTACCTGCACAGGAAACACAGACGCCATGTCAGACAGGCGAAGACACACCGTCACCCTCGGCCGCTCGCTGGCAACTCACTCTATGATCCGCTGGCGGGGGTCGAACGGGCCGAGAGAGTCCAGGCCCAGTTTACTGATCACCTGACCACACACACACACACACACACACACACACACACAGGTCAGGTGACGGCCACGTGTCTCAGAGGGTCATGTGATCATAGAGGAAGCGGGGTCTCACCAGTCGGACTTTGTGCTCCTCTTCGACGATGAAGAGTCCGTCTCTCTGGATGTAGAAATCAGCGGCGTCCAGCACCGACCTCAGGGGGAGGAGTCCCACCACCTGAGAACCAATCACAGGCAGCCGCAGCCCCTGCACACACACACACACACACACACACACACACGTCACAAACACACACTGTCTCCACCACCCACACGGGTCACACGGCGGCGGCCTCTGACCTGGGCGTCCTTGCAGACCTCCTCGAAGACCCGGTGGAGCGGCGTCAGCTCGTAGTCCAGGATGTTGGTGGACACCTGCGCCATGTTGGCCTCCTCCAGGTACCAACCGAGAGCCTGGACCCCCCCCAGCAGGCCGGGCTGGACACACACACACACACACACAGACACAGACACACACGTGAGACCCTCACAGACAGGACCCTCCTCTGATTGGTCAGGATCAGTCAGGACCCTCCTCTGATTGGTCAGGATCAGTCAGGACCCTCCTCTGATTGGTCAGGATCAGTCAGGACCCTCCTCTGATTGGTCAGGATCAATCAGGACCCTCCTCTGATTGGTCAGGTTCAGTCAGGACCCTCCTCTGATTGGTCAGGATCAGTCAGGACCCTCCTCTGATTGGCCAGGATCAATCAGGACCCTCCTCTGATTGGTCAGGTTTAGTCAGGACCCTCCTCTGATTGGTCAGGATCAGTCAGGACCCTCCTCTGATTGGTCAGGTTCAGTCAGGACCCTCCTCTGATTGGTCCGGTTCAGTCAGGACCCTCCTCTGATTGGTCAGTGAGCATGTAGCCCCGCCCTAACGACCCCCCTCTTCCTGGTGTATCCTCCTCTAAATGGACCATACTTTACTAAATGAACATCCTGAAAACGATAAATCAGGAGAGAAGTTGGCTCGTTTTCTTTTCTCTTCGCTCTCTGCTCACACACCAGACTCCATTCACAAAAACAGGGATTTTAGCTCACAGGACACAGGAGCTGCTGGTCTGCTGCTGCCTCCATCATTTGGTTTGTTTGTTATTGAAGGACTTTGGTATTTAAAGGTTGAGTTCAGATCCTCGTTAATATGTTAAATCATTGACTGAGGCAGCAGAAGCACAATGAACGGAGAAGCTAAATTAACGTTTTTGTCAATGAAGTCTGGTGGCTCACTACTTCCTGGTTGTGGTAGGTGCCAATATCCATCTCTGAACCAGGAAATCGATAAATGAGTAAAATAAAGCAGCTCATTCATTGGATGGTTGATGTAGACTCCCAGCATGCACCTGGTCCTTCCCTCTGCCCTGCTCCCGGATGTCCAGGGCGATGCGGTGAGCCTGCTCCTTGGTCCCGATCAGGTTCACGTTGTAGGCGATGAGGAACTTGCGGGCGCCGGTTACCGTGGCGCCCCACGACGGCACGAACGAGGTGGGGCCGAAGTCAGGGGCCCAATCGTCACGCTTCAGCTGGAGGAGACAAAACAACACGTGTGGCCTGTGATCAGTTGACACACACACACACACACACACACACACACACACACACACACACACACACACACACACACACACAGTCTGAACCCACTTTAACTGGCTCTTATTTTGGAAGAATGGAGGGAGGCTTTCTAAGACTTTTATTTTGAAAATAGCACACAGGAAACCACTTCTACAGCTCTCCTGACCACACTTTCAAATGAATGACTGCTCAGCCGTCTGATTGGCTGCCGCTGGCTCACCTTCTCAGGTAGAGCTTCGTACTCTCCGGCTCTCACCGCCGGGAGGCTTCTCCTC
>NC_092035.1:180000-190000 GCF_042242105.1 Pempheris klunzingeri
CCACTGCTACCACTGTACCCTTAACTACCCCTACCACTGCTACCACTGCTACCACTGTACCCTTAACTAGCTCTACCACTGCTAACACTGCTCCCTTTACTGACACTGTACCCTTAACTACCCCTACCACTGCTACCACTGTACCCTTAACTAGCTCTACCACTGCTAACACTGCTCCCTTTACTGACACTGTACCCTTAACTACCCCTACCACTGCTACCACTGCTATCACTGTACCCTTAACTACCCCTACCACTGCTACCACTGTACCTTTAACTAGCTCTACCACTGCTAACACTGCTCCCTTTACTGACCCTGTACCCTTAACTACCCCTACCACTGCTACCACTGTACCCTTAACTAGCCCTACCACTGCTACTACTGCTACCACAATACCCTTAACTAGCTCTACCACTGCTAACACTGCTCCCTTTACTGACACTATACCCTTAACTAGCCCTACCACTGCCCCCACTGCTCCCTTTACTAACACTGTATCCTTTACTACCACTGTACCCTTAACTACCACTGCCAGTGCTAACACTACTACCACTGCTCCCTTTACTACCACTGTACCCTTAGCTACCACTGCCAGTGCTAACACTACTACCACTGCTAACACTACTACCACTGCTAACACCACTACCGCTGCTAACACTACTACCACTGCTCCCTTTACTACCACTACCACTACTAATGCTACCACTACTGCTGCAGTGCCCCCTACCCTGCCCCCCCCCCTGGTCTGTGATAATGGGGGTTTATCTGTGGACGGAGTCTGTATCTGTCCTGATGAGTGGGTCGGGCCGACCTGCTCAGTCGGTGAGTTGGTCCAAGACAAACCTGGATCTTTAATCATTTAAACGGCTGAAAGTTGTTTCTGATTTCTAGCAAAGGTCAAGCATTCATTCATTCATCCAAAGGTCAAGTGTTGTTTCCCTGCACGATTAATTTAACTTTAAACTAATCAACCAACAACCAACCAACCAACCCACCAACCGGTCAACCAACCAACCAACCAACCAGTCAACCAGTCAACCAACCAACCAACCAACCAACCAGTCAACCAACCAACCAGTCAACCAACTAACCAACCAACCAACCAACCAATCTTTATCTGTAAAGCCCAATTCATATCAAATTATCACAGACACAAAGAGCAGCTCAGAACAAGCTCTCTGATTCACAGACTCAAAGATAATAATACCGATCAATGTGACTGATACCGATCAATGTGACTGATACTGATCAGTGTGACTGATGATCAATATGGTAACAGTGGCAATAGTTAAAATGTGAATAATAATAATAGGACTAATGTCAGTAAAAAGTATCAGTGGCTGACAATCTGCAGCAGTAGAACCAGGACCAGGATCCACAGAAACCAGAGAACCAGGACCAGGATCCACAAGAACCAGAGAACCACAGCAGAAGAACCAGGACCAGGATCCACAGGAACCAGAGAGATGAGAAAAGCACAGAAAGGGATTTAAGTCCCAGACCAAAGTCTTGGTCCCTGGTAGTTCCTAAATGTTGGCGGTTACAGAAGGCGTACCTGGAGCGTACCTGGCTCATGTTGACAGGATGTGGTGTCGGTTGGCCTGGTGGTGAGGGACAGGACTTTGGTATCAGAAACGTTCTGGTTTCCCTTTGTAGTCCGTTTTCAGTCCGACTAGTACTAATCAGGTTTCGCAGCGTGGAGAGTTTCTTTTGTGCGTTCTCTTTTATTCTTATTATTTGTTGTTTCCTCAAACTAACGTTTTATTAAACTTGTCCTCGTAGAAAACTTCTGCCAAGCCCAAGATTTGGACGGATTCAAATTCCCGCCAACGGCCGTCGGTTGGTTTTCATATTCTGAGGAAACGTGTGAGAAAGGAACAAGTGCTGGTGAGTTTCTACTGATCATCAATATACATCCGTCAGGTGTCAGTGGATCTCCACCCACCTGCCAGCCCAGCGTCCATCCATCGGGTGTTTCAGTGTCTGATTCGTGGTTATCAGCCTTAAATATCCAAATGATCAATAAAGTGCATCAGACTGCATCTTCAACATCCTCACATCCATCACTTCACATCCTGCATCAGAAAACTTTAACTTCCACCACCTCTGTCCAGCCGGCAAACCGAAGGCTTCCACCAGATGCTCCGAGAGCGACCCGCCGAGTTTTGATCGCCCACAGATCTTCCAGTGCGACCAGACGCTCAGCGACATTCTGCAAAACGTGAGAACTTCATACAGTTTGTTTCTCAGAAACGGTGAAAGTTAAAGCAACTGAGTGTTTTAGTTTTAGCTGCATCAGTAAAAGCGAACGTCCTCCAGCTCACCAGCGCCGATTTAGAGACGCTGGCGGCCAGCACCCAGATCCTCACCTCAAAACCCGAAGAGCTGACGGCTGAAGACGTCACCACCGCTGCTCAGATCGCCAATACGCTGCTGCTGTCTCCCAACACCACCGAGGTCAGAACAACCGCACGCCAAACCTTCAGCTGGTCTTTGGCCCAACAAACAAGCTTCCACAAACCAAATCAACCAAACCCTGAATGCTACCGTCTGCTAACATGTGTCCTCTTGTGTGTCGCAGAGCGTCAGGGTGGCCGCAGTAGCTACAGTCAGCCAGCTGCTGAACGTCGACAGCAGCGAGGAAAACAACGCCACTCTGGGGTAAAACAACTCTCAGACAGAATTCATGAGGTTTCACCTGTTTGATTTGACTTGAAACACCTGAGACTGCAGCTGAAAGGACTCACCTGAGCACACGTTGATTCAGGTGGTAACAGCAGCACCTGAAGCTGCGGGTTCAGGCTTCTTTACCCCCCAGGACGGCAGGTGATGAAGGTGATGATGAAGGTGACGATGGTGGTTTCTCTTTTCTCCATGTGTCAGCCTGACGATGACTCTGGACCAGCTGTCCCTCAGCCTCAGCTCGGCTCAGCCTCAGGTGGTCCAACCAAACCTGGCGGTTCAGTCGGCACAAATGCCTGCGGCCGACACTCAGGGAGTCCAGTTCACGTCTCTGTCAGGTCAGTGTCACATGATCAGATCACATGATCCGGTTTGTTCATGAACATGTTGGTGTCATCAGTAAGAACTCTGTGTCTCCTCAGGAACGTCTGGCAGCCTCGTCGCCGACCGAATTCAGCTGAACACCAACACGTCAGCGGTCGTGCTGGAAAACGGGTTCCTAGCCGACGCCCTGATATACGTTGGACTCCCAGCAGGTGAGTCTCCAGACGGCAGGAAGAAGCTCCTCTGAAGCTCAGAAACACCTGTGGCTTCACCTGCCTGCATAAAGGTCGGCATCTCAGGTCAGCGCTTGTTACCTAATACAGTTTGCCTCCTACCATCTGTAGAAGCTGCCAGCGGTCGTCAGGAGCCCGCGAACGTCTCGCTGGGTTTCGTCCTCTATCAAAACAACCGTTTCTTCAGGTCGAAGCACCACAGGCAGCACCGGGCCACCTTCAGGGTCCTGTCGGCCAGCGTCCGGGGCTACGAGGCACCGCTGCACCTGGAGATGCTGTTCAGGCCGGCGGTGAGAAAAGCGGCTTCATTTCCACTTCTTTCACAAGCGTCTCACAAGCTTTTCTACCATTTCTAGAAGTTCAGTCATGATGCTTGTTGGACATAATGATGTCCACGGAAACTGTGAATCACCGAATCTACTGATCTGATGTTTCAGGAGTGTGTTCAGACTTGACTGGTGGGACTGCACCTGGACCAGTTTATACTTCTTGTTTAATGAGTCACTGTTTTATCTTTATTATCATTATTATCAATACTGAGATACAGTGAAGTCACCTCGAGTGTGTGAGAAGCTTCTTTCTCTTTCCTCTCTGCAGCAGTTTATGGTTTTTATGGTGCTGATGAGCCTCATTAAAAAGCTGCTGACTCGTGGCGGTGGGACTATTTTCTCTTGGTGTCTCCATATCTCCAATGTTTTGTGCTTCAGGTGATGAACGGTACGTCTCTGTACGACTTCGCCTGTGTTTTCTGGAACTACAGTCTGAACGAGTGGAGCACCGACGGCTGCTCTAAAGGAAACGCCTCAGACGGACTCCTGAGATGTTTCTGCAACCACACCACCAACTTCGCTGCTCTCTGGGTGAACTGGCCGACGACTTTCAGAGCAAATAAAGCTTGATTTATGAGATCAAATACAGTCTGAGTGGAGCCAGAAGTGTTGGAGGGAGACCAAAGGGCAACTATTAGTGCCAGAAACATGAGATTTGACACATTAACAGGATAACAGAAAGAAACAAGCTCTTTTAGTGGACCTACTGTGATCAGGTGCAGTTGTCCCAAAGGATCACGTTGCAGCCATTGCAGCCCGTTTGGTGGCTGCTGGCTGAGGTGATCTACTGGACCAGTTCCAACACTTTTACTACCTACCTAACTTGGTTGTGTTTCTGTTTCAGTCATTCAAAGAGAAATATGAATATGCAGAAGCTCTGGACGTGTTTTCCATCGTTGGACTTTCTCTTTCTATCCTGGGTTTGGTCATAACCATCATCCAGCAAATTAGAGACAAGTAAGACATGACAGATTGTATGTTACAGAGGGACGGCTGCTCACTGGGGGGGGCTTTAAACACCAGTTAACGAGGTGCAATCATGGCGTTTTTAGACGCGGGGGTCAAAGTCCTTCCCGTGCAGGTGCTGTCCTTCGCCCAAAATGTGCAAACACTTCCTGGGTGCACCTGATTGAACGAAAACTTTGACTTGTGGCTGTTGGCTCTCAGATGTTGAACCAAACCAACATGGCGGCTCGTCTGAAGACGTCTCTTTTAGGTCGACAACAGTTCAGAAGTTTTTCCGATGTTTCCATAGATTTGCATAAAATAGCCAAGACCTCAACTTAATGGAAATGAGGCGCAGCCAACGTGACGTCCCGTCTGTCAAAACGTACCTCTGCACTCCCAGAATGCACTGCATGTCTGCTAATGTGACTCCACTTTATCTCTGATGTTCAACACAAAATAACATCGATGAATCCAGAAATCACAGATCAGGACGCACCTCATGACAGCAGAACCTCTTTCAGGTCACTCTCAAAATCCTCCCGTCTGAAAGTAACTCCGTCTCTCTAGTTTTCAGAGGGGGGGGTCTGAGCAGAACAGAAACATAGACACAGCTCTGCTGAGCGTCTCCATCAGCCTGCTGGCCTTCATCATCACCTTCCTCTCCGGAGCTGAAAACTCCAGCAGTCAGAGCGACGCTCCGGTGGAGGTCGGCGCTCAGACCAACGCCAACCTGGACTCGGACGAGTACGTGGAGCCGGACAGGGGCTCGTGCTCGGTGGTGGCGGCTCTGCTTCACTTCTTCCTGTTAGCCACCTTCACCTGGAACAGCATCATCTCCACCCAGCTGTTCCTGCTGGTCCGGAACAAAAGACTTCCTTCACACTGCATGACAGTCAGCCAGGCTGTGGGCTGGGGTACGACGTTTACCGCACTATCGGTCCTTTACTATCAGAATGTAAACGTATGAGAGTTGCTACTGTTGTTGTTACAACTACAGACACATGAAGGACATGAAACGCTCCATCGGTGTAACCTCAGAGTCAGCAGGGAGCTGGAGGACACCAAACGCTGAGTTTAAAGTGATTAACAGTTGACTGGAGGCCCCCAGGGCTCCATTCTTGGGCCTCTTTTACTGGGGCCGTACGTGTTTCCTCTGGCTCCCATCATACGTGGCAATAACGCTGCATCTATGCAGACGACACTCCGACTTATTGAGCTCTCTGACCAGGTCACTCCGGTCGCGGTCGAGATTCACTAAACACTTTGAACTCTTTGATTATGTTTGAGATGTGCTGCTTCACCTTGTTTTAACTTCCTGTATCGTCTCAGGAGTCCCAGCCGTCGTCATGGGGATCACGCTGGGGGTGTCCTACAGGGTCGACAGTCCTCTGGGATACAGACAGGAGGAATTGTGGGTGCATTACTGTTCCTGTTTAGACTCTTTTAGTACCTGTTTTCCGACGTCCGACCGGTTTTGTTCATGTCGTCCTGCAGCTGCTGGCTCGCCGCTCTGGATAAGAACAAACGCTTCCACTTTGGGAGGCCGATGTTTTGGGGTTTCCTCCTTCCAGTCGGTCTAATCCTGCTCTACAACATCTTTCTGCTGGGTTGGATCTGTAGGATTGACGAGGACCTGAGGAGGTAACCAAGGAAACATCAGCATCTCAAATTAAGACAGAATCACACAGATCAACGTCATATTACAAAAACAAAGTTGGAATATTTCCACAACAAAGTCGAAATATTTTTAGACAAAGTCAAAATTTTTGTTCAAGTATAAAATATTTCAAGAATAATGTTATATTTTAGGGAAAATGAACTTTTTAGTGAAAAAGTCGAAAGAAATTTTAACTCAGTTCTTGAAACATTTTGATGTCTTTCTCCAAATATTCAGCTTCTTTTTTCACCTTGAGATAACCTTTATTCACCTGTTGTCATGGCAGCACCAAAGGTTTTCTGTGGACTCTGAGGAACAGGTTCCCCCACAACTTCTCTCTGCTGGTGTCTCTGGTCGTGTCCTGGACTCTGGGATACCTGGTCCTCGTCACGACAGGCCCCGCCCACCTGGTCCTCAGCATTCTGTTCTGCCTCTGTACGACCACACAGGTGAGGGGGCGTGTCCACCTGTCACATGACGACGTGATCGGACAAACAAAATGGAGTTTAGTTGGCAGTTTAAAACCAGTTTAAACCGGTTTAAACCAGTCTTTAAATGGTCTTCAGTGTTATTCAAACACAGCTGCATTCATATTATTATTATCTAAAACTGGTTACTAACATTCAAAAACTAAATGAGTTGATTTTTAATGACTGTGAACCTTTTAATGGTCCAAACTGTTGTACTGGACTAAAGTGGTCTGGTTCTGGTAGTTTATGGTGTAAATCTGGTCTTTAGACCTGTTTTCACTGAAAACTCGTCTCTTATGACTTTTTATGAAGGTCTGTTGTTTAATCGGCAGCTCTCTGACCTGATCTGCTGCTTTAACTGGTCTCCAGAGCACTAAATAAGGAAATCACTTCCTGGTTTCAGGGGCTTCAGATCTTCCTGCTCTTCACACTCAAAAAGCCGACCTTCAGAAAAGACGTGTCCCGGTCGCTTCGGTCCGTCACCGAGCTCAACATGACAAACTACAACCTGTGGAAGAAGTACAAGAAGGTCTCCGAGTCCACCACCGACCTGACGGGCCGGTACTGGTCCTCAACTGATCCTCCAGAACCTCCGACAGAATCTGATTGGTTCTAAGTTTCCTTCAGTCTCAGGAAGGATGATGAAGAAACTCGTCAGAGCAGAGAACGTTTTCTAACACTCGGAGACACCAAATCCCTCTCCTCCCCAGAGTCAGACCTTTAGATTCAGAGCGACCTTCTGAGCAGATCATTATCTCCAGAACGCACTAAGACTACACCTCTACAGCTCAGGAACCAGAGAAAACACATCCTCTGCAGACTGGAGCCGCTGGTTCGTCCTCTGCAGACAGGAGCCGCTGGTTCGTCCTCTGCAGACTGGAGCCGCTGGTTCGTCCTCTGCAGACAGGAGCCGCTGGTTCGTCCTCTGCAGACTGGAGCCGCTGGTTCGTCCTCTGCAGACTGGAGCCGCTGGTTCGTCCTCTGCAGACTAGAGCCGCTGGTTCGTCCTCTGCAGACTGGAGCCGCTGGTTCGTCCTCTGCAGACAGGATCATGATCCAGACTTTTATTTTGGAGACTTTTCACAGGATGTCCTGTTAAAGGACGATTCCATTATATTATAATGTGTGAAGATGTATAAAAGCCCTTTTTTGTGCTTAATTGTGTTATTAAAGAGGACTCAGGTCCAAACGGGTCTTTACTGGTCCTTAGTGGTCTTTAATGGTCCTTAATGGTCTTTACTGGTCTTTAATGGTCCTTAATGGTCTTTACTGGTCTTTAATGGCCCTTAATGGTCTTTAATGGTCTTTACTGGTCTTTATTGGTCTTTACTGGTCTTTAATTGTCTTTACTGGTCTTTAATGGTCCTTAATGGTCTTTAATGGTCCTTAATGGTCTTTAATGGTCTTTACTGGTCTTTAATGGTCCTTAATGGTCTTTACTGGTCCTTAATGGTCCTTAATGGTCTTTAAAGGTCCTTAATGGTCTTTAATGGTCTTTAATGGTCCTTAATGGTCTTTACTGGTCCTTAATGGTCTTTAATGGTCTTTACTGGTCTTTAATGGTCCTTAATGGTCTTTACTGGTCCTTAATGGTCCTTAATGGTCTTTAATGGTCTTTACTGGTCTTTACTGGTCCTCAATGGTCCTTAATGGTCTTTAATGGTCCTTAATGGTCTTTACTGGTCTTTAATTGTCTTTACTGGTCTTTAATGGTCCTTAATGGTCTTTAATGGTCTTTACTGGTCCTTAATGGTCTTTACTGGTCTTCACTGGTCTGATCGTCTCTCTTTGACCACTTCATGCTGGTTTGCTGTTGCCCCATCTGTGGTTTGTTCTGGTGGAACTGGTGTGAAAGCACCAAGTCTTCAGGCTGTGAGACAGACTCAGAGCCACTAGAGGGCGTCTGGAGACCAACCTGAGGACCAGAGACCACTCTGGACCCCCAAATGGTCTGAGGGACCAAAACGTTTCCGTCATATATCAGTTTCAGAGGGAAAGATCCACCGTGAGGACATCAGTCGGCTGATCAGACATCAGGACATTAGCACATTAGCACAGCATTAGGGTAAAATTAGCATCACATTAGCGCAGCATTAGGGTAAAATTAGCATCACATTAGCGCAGCATTAGGGTAACATTAGCATCACATTAGCACAGCATTAGGGTAAAATTAGCATTACATTAGCATAGCATTAGGGTAACATTAGCATCACATTAGCACAGCATTAGGGTAAAATTAGCATCACATTAGCATAGCATTAGGGTAACATTAGCATAGCATTAGCACAGCATTAGGGT
The DNA here is from genome assembly GCF_042242105.1 of Pempheris klunzingeri. NCBI lineage: Eukaryota > Metazoa > Chordata > Actinopteri > Acropomatiformes > Pempheridae > Pempheris > Pempheris klunzingeri. Next base: position 188,942 of record NC_092035.1, read on the forward strand.
AATATTAGCACCACATTAGCACAGCATTAGGGTAACATTAGCACCACATTAGGGTAACATTAGCATAGCATTAGGGTAACATTAGCATCACATTAGCACAGCATTAGGATAACATTAGCATCTCATTAGCATAGCATTAGCACAGCATTAGGGTACCATTAGCACCACATTAGCATAGCATTAGGGTAATATTAGCACCACATTAGCATAGCATTAGGGTAACATTAGCACAGCATTAGCGTAGCATTAGGGTAACATTAGCACCACATTAGCGCAGAATTAGGGTAATATTAGCACCACATTAGCATAGCATTAGGGTAACATTAGCACAGCATTAGGGTAACATTAGCATAGCATTACGGTAATAGTAGGGTAATATTAGCATCATATTAGCATAGCATTAGGGTAACATTAGCATCACATTAGCATAGCATTAGGGTAAAATTAGCACAGCATTAGGATAAGATTAGCACCACATTAGCGCAGTGCGAACATGTTTAAAGACTGTTTAAAGCCGCAGGACGCTGTGCCGTGGCTGTAACCATGACGGCTGACTGACTCGGCCGCCGTCCAACAGCTGAACCTCAAAGCTCAGCAGGACCAACAGCAGGCGGCTGTTTGTGTTCAGCTGCTTTTACGTGAGAACCACAACAAAGGACGGGGGGCGGCGGCCTGCGGTGACCTCACTTGGCTCTAACGAGGGAAAAGTCCTCGTTATGTCCACTCAGGAAACAGCAGAGGGAGACCCCCCCGCCCCCCATATGTAACATCAGCCAACAGCGTCGTGAAAACAGAGCGTTACCACGGCAACAGACGGAGAGAAGGGACCGTGGTCCCGGCTCAGACGGGGGTGCTTCCTCTGAGGTTTCCTGCTGTTTGTTGTGGATCCTCAGACGGTGCAGCAGAACCTGCAGAACCACCTGACCGATGATAAATGTTTCTGGAGGTGGATCAGGTTACAGGTGGACTCATTTCAGTGTGTGTGTGTGTGGGGGGGGGGGGGCAGCGTCAACAGAGACCTGGACTCAAAGATGGAGGCCATCTTTCCACTTCCTGGTA